>NC_138667.1:6752591-7010347 GCF_964273445.1 Streptopelia decaocto | reverse complement strand
GTGAGACAGTGCGTGGTGTGAGGAGGAAGGAAGGAAGAGTGGAAGAGCATGAGAAGAGCTGCTCGCCGGTTGGATTTTGGACTGGGCTCCCGTTAATGGGCGGAAGCCGGTTTCCAGTGCTGCGTGAGCCCCGGGCGCCCTCAGCTCTGCATAGTTGTGCTTTGCCTCCTCCCTACACCGCTCGGGCTGCCTTTAGCCTGCACCCCTCCTCCTCCTCCCCAGCACCTGGACTTTTTCAGCGTGTTGAGCTCCCTCCTGGCTGCCTGGGGCTGGGGGGAGCGCAGAGCCGGAGCCCCCTGAGGCTCCCTGGCTGGCAGGGGGTGGTGGGGAGGGATGGAGGAACATTCCCTGCAGCTGGGAGGGGAGCAAGGGGTGCAGGAGCTGCCCCGGGTGATGGGCGTCCCCCTGGCCAATACAGCGGATGGCTAAAGGCTCTTGGGCCAGGTCAAATAACCTTGTTCTATGGCTCAGACTGGAGGGGAAAGGGGAAGGAGCTGGTTCCCGCCCTTTGGCTGGGAATGGGATGTCGCCCAGGTCAAGTGATGGTGAGCCACATTTGCAATGGTACCTGCAGAGCCGGGTTGCAGGGCTGCAGGGTCCATCTGTCCATCGGTCCATCCGCTGGGCTATGTGCGGCTGTGCCAGCAGGGTGGTGTACGGGTTTGTTCTCTGCAATCTCCTCTGGCCCACCGGGGGCTTTGGTGCTCTCCATCCCTGCGATAAACATTGGATGTGAAGAGCAATTATTATCCCTGGCATCCCCATGAGTATCCTGAGGGATTCCCATCCAACAGGCTAGGGTGGAACAGCCCAGGAGCAGCAGGTACTGGGTCAGAGGGGCAGAGGGGCTGCTGGAAGCCCATAGGGGGTGGGGGTTGGCAAGGTGATGCTGGAATGGATTCTAAGCGGGGGATTTCAGGTAGGGAGCTCCCACCCTGCAGCACTCCCTGTCCTGGAGGGATGCCAGTGCCCAGGGCAGCAGCAAAGGCTGGGGACACCTGGGGGCAAAATCCTGGGGGTCAAATCCTGGTGCTGGTCCTGGCTGTGCAGGAGCATATCCGGCAGCTAGTCCAAGCAGGAATGGGCTGGCCAAGAGCTGAGTCATCCCTCCAGCACGGAGGAGATCCCCCAGGGCCCCTCAGTTGCTGTTAAAAGGCAGTAGCAAGAGTGAGAGGCTGCGAAATGGCTCCATCGAGAGCTCAGCTTCTTAGGCGGCCTCAGCCTCCGAGGAAGCGGGGATGCTCAGCTCAGAGCACGAATTTCGCAGACATCTGGAGCCTGTGGCTTTGTTTCTCAATGGGTCCTTGGCCGTATTTCTCCTCTGCTTCAGAGATGAAGGCGGCGAGGGTGACCCCGCAGAGTGTGAGCTGCGGTGCTGGCCGCCCTCCAGCCAGCCCGGCCAGAGGAAACCGCAGCCCCGTTCTGTGCCGCCGCCAAAGCAAATAGAAACGGGGCGTTAAACAATGCCGGGCGCGAACTGGGGGAGATGTTGGCCGCCAGCATCGCCGCTGCGGATGGGCTTCTCGTCTCCAGGAGAGAGTTTCCACTGGCATCTGTGCCTCTTCTCCCCCATGCCCAGCCAAAACCCTCCCATCAGGCAGCCTGAAGGCTTCGTCCACCCTCCTCCTCCTCCTCTCCATCCCCTCTGGAGAGGCAGGGCCATCCTGCATGCCTCGACAGTGCTGGGGTCATGTCAGGGACTTGCTGGGTGCTGAGGGAGGTGGAAGGGATGAAGGGTGAAGAAGAGGAGATGACCAGCTTGCAGCAACCCTTTTGCTTCACCGTGGGCTTGCTGGAAGGATTTGGCTTAGTCATTCATCCCTTCCCTCACTGGTAGGCTGAGCCACTGCTGAAAATATCCTGGAAGGCTCCCAAGCAGCACAGAAGGCAAGAAAATGAGAAACACATGAAGGAAGGGAAAGGATGGGAATGGAAGGGAAGGGAAGGAGAGCGGGTGCTGGTGGGGCCCGGAGGAGTGAGGTTCGGGGTGGGCAGCCCTGGCCACCAACCTCCTTGTCCGGAGCGGGGACACGTCGTCACGGCCACCCCGACAGCGCCTTTGGGGAGGGGGCTGCATGCTGGGTGGGTGCTGGGGTGATGCTGATGCTCCACACCCAGGTCTGTCCCTCAGCAGTGGCCTCGGCGGGGCCGGGGACGTTGCCCTTCCCGTGGGTGCTTAAGGGCAAGCCTGTAGGAAATTGCTCACCCCGAGAAAATGTGTTCCTGGCAGCTCCACATCCTTCTGGCCTCTGGGAAGGGCTGACACCCTGACCTTTTGGCCAGCACATGAGAAGCCCAGCAGCACTCTGACCACTTGCCATGGGGCTTTCTCGGGGCTTTTAGCACTTTGCTTTTAGCACTCGCGTAGGCTCCGAAGGCACGAGGTTGGTGCGGCACTGCGGGCTGTGGCCATGGCCGGTGAGTCGGGATCTGCACAGCTTCTGTCGGCTGCTGCCATCTCGTGTTGCTCCATACATTGGTCCCCTACGGGGCTGGCCAATGACCTTGCCATGAGGCTATGGTGGGCTGGCATCTCTCTGCAGACGCTGGGTTGGTCTCCTCCTCACTCAGGGCTGAGAGTGCCGTGATTTGGGGCAAGGGGCCGGGGGGGACATGTGCTGGCCCCTTCCCTGCCCGCTGCCTGCTCCAGCCGGGGACAAAACCATGTGAACTGCAACCTGAGACCTGCTGAAGCCCTTGGAGAAATTCCTTTCCCATACAGTCACCCCGGTGGGCATGCAGAGCCCAGCAAAATAGACGTGGGATGGGAGGAAAACTCCCGAGTGCCCCTGGGCTTTGCCATCTGTCTGCAGAGCTGCAGCTCAGCTTCTTGGCAGGGGCTGCACTGGGTGCCCGTCACCCCTGGACGGTGATATCCCCCCACATACCCCAGCCCAGGAACATCCCTCCTGCCTTCCCCCAGCAGCCGGGGAAGGGGTTGAGATGCCGGGGGATACCTGGTGGAAGGGCTGCCAGTCCTGGGCAAGGAGGGTTGGGGTCCCATGTCACTGCTGAGCCCCCCTAACCCCCTTCTCCCCTCTGCTCAGGTCTCTCCCGCAGTGCCAGCCTTTCCGAGAAGGAGCTGAAGGAGGCGAAGGCACGGAGCCGGAGGATCGCGGCGCAGCTCACCACGGCACCCAGCCCCAGCTCCAAGGGTGTCTTGCTCTTCAACCGCCGCAAGCAGCGTGTTGATGGGCTCACCGGGGCCGGGCATGGCGGGGGGCTGCTGCTGAGCCCCGCGCCCCGGCCTCGGCAAGCAGCCATGGAGGAGGGCGAGGGGCAGGAGACGAAGCCAGAGCCAGGCACCTCGGGAGAGGAGCTGCGGGTGAACACCTCCCCATGCCGGGAGCCTGCCGAGGCGCAGCAGGTCCCCCTTAGCATCTATCTGAAGGAGAACATGGCATCAGCTGCCACCAACGGCGTGCAGGAGCAGGCGACTGGCGGGATGCAGAGCGGGGTGGGGGTGCTCAGGGATGCGGGAGCCCCTGCAGGGCCGAGGACAGTGGCTCTCACCCCACTGCAGAGCCCCGAGGAGGGGAAGAACGGCAAACTGCCCAGCGAGGTGCCCAGCAAGGTGCCCAGCGACATGCCCAACGATCCGGCAGGGACAGCCACAGGGAGAGCATCCCCGGCTGGCCAGAGGCAGAATGGGGTGCAGGGCCGGCAGTACTACGAGGTTCATCTCACTCTGGCCAAGCCCAAGCCTGTGAAGAACCGGACGGCCAGACCCTTTGGCATCCAGGCATCCCCCGCCAGCAGCCCACCCACGGAGGGAACCCCCGTCCCCAAGCTGCCCCCGCCACCCACCTATGCAGAGACCCTGAGCAGCCCCCCACCGCTCACCCGTGTCTGCTCACCCCCTGCCTACTCGGCCCTGTACCCACTCCGGGAGCAGAAGATGCTGCCAGGTCCCCCCCTGAGCTGTGGGGTGAGCGGACCAAACCCCCTGCCCAAAACAGGGATCTTGGAGGAGTCGGCTGCTCGGAGAGGCAGCAAAAAGTCCATGTTCACCTTTGTTGAGAAGCCAAAGCTGGGCCCCAACCCGGATCTGCTGGACCTGGTCCAGAGCGCAGACAGCAGGAAGAAGCAGAAGGAGCAGGGCGAGCCCAGTGCTGAGGACGAGCCCTTTGCACTCGGGGCTGAAGCCGCCAACTTTGTCCCCAACAGCACGCCCAGGGATGGGCAGCACCTCCCACCAGCTGACAATGCTCCGGCGTGGTCCTCCTGCCTCAAGTCTCCCACCATCCAGCCCAAGCCAAAGCCACAGCCCAGCCACAACCTCAGTGAAGCCAGAGGGAAGGGGGCCGAGCTCTTCGCCCGCCGGCAGTCCAGGATGGAGAAGTTCATCATCGAGGCTCCGTCCCAGCCTGAGCTGCTGCGGTCCCCATCACCCACCATGTCCCTGCCTCCCTCCTGGAAGTACGATGCCAATGCTTGCCTGTCACCCATGGTCTCCAGGCACCCTTCCAAGAGTCCTTCCAGGCCCTCCAAAACCCCCCCAGCCTCTCTGTACGGCAGCAACCTGATGGAGAATGAGGTCTCCCAGAAGGAGCTAGAGATCTCTAAGCACCAGCCCTACCAGCTCCAGTCTTCACTCTTCATCCTCTCCCCATCCAAGGGGCCGACGAGGTCCATGCCCTGCGAGATGCCTCCACCCAGACCCTCTCTTCCCAATGCCTACCCCTATCCCCAGCAAACCTCCTGCCCGACCTCTCCATTGCCTCCTTCCCCGGTCTGGCATCCCCCCACCATGCCCAGCGCTGGCCAGACCACCTCCAGCCCCTTCCCCAGCACTGCCGCTCTGCCCCTGACTCGCCCCGGAGCCGAGGTGCTGCTGGGCTCCCCGTGCCGCCCGCTGCCGCCTCGGGCCAAGGGGGGCTTCCAGGCGCCCCGACCCTCCTATTCCACCAGGAACGCTGGCATCGAGCCACAGGTGTGGAGACCTTCTTTTTACTACAAGTAGTGGTGGTGGAGAGAAAAACACAGGGGTTTGAATGTTTTCCCTCTGACGGCTGAGTCCTCCCTAACTGCTCACGGGTATGCCAACAGCCGAACCAGCCACCAAAAAAAAAGGGGAAAAAAGGAAAAAGAAGTAGCTGCGAGGCTGCAGTGCTGGGACGGGGGTGAGTCCCCAGTGTAATGGGTCCCAGCAGGAGTTGGGAGCGTAGAACCTGCGGGATCCCAAAGAGCCATTGACAGCCTGCTCGTCCCATGGGGCTGCTAGCACTTTCTCTCTTCTCTCATCTGGAAACTGTATGGAACATCATCACCTCTCTGGCTCCGTCCTTTCCTCGTCTCCTGCCTTTCCAGGTCTTGCAGCCGGCAGCTGCTGGCTCTGCCCTCTGTCCCGCCGGCTCCCATCAGCCTCCTACCCAAGCAGACCTGGAGGGGACACACCGCCTTTCCGCTGCACTGTGCCTGCTCCTGTCTCTTCTGCTGCTCCTTCGGGATCTGTCCTCATTTGCTTCAACACCACAGAGGAAAGCCATGTCCCCAGGGGAATGACAGAGCCCTGTGGTGCCAGGATGGGGGACACCATGGGGTCCCTGTCCCTCCCCAGGCTCGGTGCTGGGGCTGGGGACCGGCAGCGCTGTTTGGCACGTCTGGGAGCGAGGGATGTGCGGGACAGAGGAGGGCAGAGCTGCTGGGCGATGCTCAGACTCATGCTTGTGGCCCAGCTGTGCCTTTGCCTGTCCCTCACTCCCGCCACTCTTTCCCACAGTAATGAGTTGCCTTTTGACTGTGCTTTTGTTTCTCCTGCATTTTTCTCTTTTTTTTTTTCCTCTCTGAATACACTCTCTGCACTGTCAGACCTGGCTCTTCTCTTTCCTGGCGTCTGGGGAGCAGGTGACGGACCGCTGGGGTGGCTGAAGGCAGGTCTCCATGCATCACCTGGAGGGAGGCTTTAGGAAGCAGCAGGTAGCGAGAAGTCCTGGGTCATATTTTGGGCAAGGATGATTAATTGCAGGCTCAGCCTGCCCCAACCTCCTTGACTGGTGCAGGGGCAAGTGCATTTTTTGGGAGCCCTTGCAGGGGGTGCAATGCACAAGGCTGCATTGCCCCAGTTCCTGCAGGGCTGAGCCAGCAGGAGCTTCTCCTGACACCAGTCCTGCCCCTGTCCCTCTGCTCTGTCCTCTCTGTCCCCCTCGAGGGTGCCAGCGCTAACCTGCTCTCTGTCCCCCTCCAGGAAAGGCGGTCGTCCCTCCCTGCATCACCTACCTGGACGCCCCGGCTGTCGCGGCGCTTGGGCAGCCTGGACGGCTGGGCCAGCCCGGCCTCGGTGCCCGAGCTGGACGAGGGGCCCCCCATGTCCCCAGCGTGGAGCGAGAGGTCCCTGTCCCCGCTGCGGCAGGACGCTGACCCCCGGGCCAGCCGGCAGATGCAAGCGCGGCTCGCCAGGAACATCATCAACGCTGCCCGGAGGAAGAGCTCGTCTCCCAAAGCCGTGGGGCCGGAGGGCTCCCGGCCGTTCACCCCCATCCCCACCGGCCCCCCTAGTCTGCCCCAGTCCCCTCGGCTGGCGCGGCTGGAGAGCTCCAGAGCCCCGGCACTGCAAGCTGCCAGCAACATCCTGGGGAGCATGTGCAGCCCCTCGCCCACCCACAAATGCCCCCTGCAATCACCCCAGGCAGATGGCCCCCAGTTTTGTGCCTCCCCCGGGATGCCCCGAGCTGCTTGGGCAGAGAGTGGCCGGCTCCTGCTGCCACCCAGCGCGTCCTCCTGCCCTGTCCCCAGGCTGTCCCCCAGCCCCAAGAGCCCCCTGCCATCCCCCATGGCAGACGGGCGGTCCCTGGCCAAGCGCTGCACCTCCCGGTCCCCGACAGACTCGGACGTCTCGCTGGACTCCGAAGATTCGGGGGCCAAGAGCCCGGGCATCCACAGCTTCACTCTTTGTCCCCGCGGCTGGACCGGCAGCCTGCGCCTGAAGCCAGGGGGGCTGCCATCAGGGGCCCCCTGCACCTCCTAGACAAGCCAGCCCTGGCCATGGCCATCCCCCTCTCCGACCCCGCCAGCCTCGGCAATGCCACCCTCTGACCCCGTGCCAGGAACACCCCAACCCTCGGGGCTGCGGTCCCCAAAAACCAGCATCCCTGCTCCCTGCCTTGGCCCCTCGGCCTGCCGGGGGGGTCAGGTGCCTCCCACCTGCCCGCCATCCCGTGGCCCTGCTCTATTTTTACCACTCTAACCTTTTGGGGCAGGAGTGCCTGGTCAGCAGGCAGCGCAGGCAGCACGGGCAGCGGGGGTGAGCCAGCCCCTGGCACGGGTTCCTCCCTCCGCAGCGCCACGCCAAGTAGCAGGGACAGGCTCCGCAATCCCCTGCAAGTCCCCTGTCCCCAGAGCCAGGGTGTCACTGCAGCTGTGCTGTCCCAGGGTGGCACAGCCAGTGCCGCTGCCCGTGGGCTCATGGTGTCCCTGCCAGGGTGGGCAGCACCGAGTGGGTGCTGCAGTCAGGGCACCCTTTCCCAGCCTCTCCCAGCCTCCATATCTGGCTGGTTCCAACTGAAATCAGATTTTGGGGAGGAACAGTCAATTTTGTATTCCAGCCCCCAACCCCAAAGGTCTTCATTGCCTTCTTTTTTACTTTTGATTCCTTCTCAAAGAAATTCCCTCAAGTCCTTCCCCAGTGACCAAAAAGAGAGCCAAAGTTATTTATTGCCACATCAAGGGGACCATTTGCAGGTGCTCTCCCACTCTGCCTGGACAACGAGAGTGACAGACCCATCCCGTACCCTGTCACTGTCCCCATCCCCAGGCTCACCCCATCCCTGTCCCCACCCCTGTGGGATGGAAGGACATGGGTGACCAGCCATTGCTGTGGCAGCCTGGGCTGGCGGGAGGACATGGGGGACTGAGGTGCAGGGCAAAGGAAGCGCTAAATGTTGCAGAGGGTTTGACGGAGGTGTCAGTGCAGGAGGTGATGCTGAGAGTGTCTTGGGGACAGGCTGATGTCCCCACGGGGAGCTGCTCAGGGCAGCAGTGTCAGAGCGAAGCTTGAGAGATGACAGGGAGAGGAGGGAATCAGGGTGGACACAGTTCCGTGGCAGAGCCTGGGGAGAGCAGTGGATGCCAAGGGAGAGCAATGGGTCCCCAGAGCACTTGTCTCCAGCCATGGGGAGTAGGAGCAGTCGGGGCGCCAGGAGGTGCTACAGCAGTGACAGCAGCTCCCCCCACCAGAGGACACAGCCTTGGTGCTAGTAAGAGCAGCACTTAGACAGGTGGGTGTGCTTGGGCTGCTGGGGCTCTAGCACGTTCCCCTGTCACCCCTTCCTTTTCCCTGGGACACGCCGTGGCCACCAGCCCACCCCTGTCCCCCAGGGTCCCACCGCCCTGCAGCCTGCCCCTGCCAGGGCACAGCCCCCGCCTCGCTCACCAGCCACCACCACCCGCCTTTGCCACACAGTTGTGTACCCAACTCAGAAATAAACTGCCGTTATCCCACCCTGCCTGGCTCTCATCCGTCCTCGAGGTGGCCTGGTCACACGTGGTCACCTCTTGCTGCTGCTGCACAGCCACCATCCTGGTCCCAAAGAGTCAGCCCTGTTCTGCGGCGGGGTGGCAGCATCCTGGTCCCCAAGGGTCAGCCCTGCTCTGTGTCGGGGTGACAGCGTCCTGGTCCCCAAGGGTCAGCCCTGCTCCGTGTCAGGGTGACAGCGTCCTGGTCCCCAAGGGTCAGCCCTGCTCTGTGTCGGGGTGACAGCGTCCTGGTCCCCAAGGGTCAGCCCTGCTCTGTGTCGGGGTGACAGCGTCCTGGTCCCCAAGGGTCAGCTGTGCTCCACCCCCTTTCTCAGCCAGAAATAGCTGCTGTCCCACAGCCCGCCCTTGGCATCTGGTCTGGAGCCCAGCACGGGTCGGGGCGAGCGGCAGGGAGTCTGGGGGTGCCGTGGGGGGCCAAAAGGGGCCACCGAGCACTGGTACCCACAGCCTGGCTTTGGCCTCATCACCAGCACAGCAGGAGAACATCTTTGGTCCCCAGCATCTGGGTTGTCCCTGGCCAGGTAGGGGAGGTGGGATCCCACGCTGGGGTCAGTGGCTACAAGGTTGCATGGGGCTTGGGGACATTCTAGCCTTGCTGGTGGGGACATTGCCACCATGGGGGGCAGGGGTGGTCTCCCAGAGTGGGGTCAAGGGAAGGACGGGGCACAGGTCCCAGGTTTGTTGTGCAGATGGTTAATGCTGAACTCGGAGCTGGCAGGGAGTTGCGTGCCAGGCACCCGTGGCCCCAGGGGACCCCCTACTCTCCAGGGCTCTTAGGGGATGCTGCACAGCCCTAGCCCAAGCTGGGGGATGCCAGAGGCACCAAATGGGGCCGAGCCACCACCCCACTCCTCGCACTTGCAGAGTCGAATGCTCCAGCAGTACAGGAGGGTGCTGCTGTGGGGCGGCAGCCGGGGGGCTCAGACCAGGGCTGGTGTCCAGCTGCCTCCCCACGAAGGAGTGACCCAGCCCAGCTATCCCATGCCCCATATTGCCGCCGGCTGGGCTTGCTGGCTCCCCAGCAGGGTCAGTGCTCCTGCACCCTCGGGGCCAGAAGCTGAAAATAGCTCTGCTGAGGCAGAGGGGCTGGGGGGGCAGCCAGGGCCCCTGCTCGCCCGTAGGCTGCAGGCAGTGAGTGCCGCTCTAAGGGGGTTTAGGATATGAGGACACCAGCTCACTGCAGGCGAGGACAGAGCTGAGGACATTTCTGCACTAAAGAAAAGCAGAGAGGAAAGACAACAGGCAGGGGCTGAGCGGCAGCATCTGTGAACATTTCCCTACACTTGTTGAAGGGAAGGGAGAGCAGCGCAGGGATGATGCTGTCAGGAGGAGATGCTCAGGGATGGTCCTGTCGGGGGGGATGCTCAGGGGTGATGCTGGCCAGAGGAGATGTTCAGAAAGCTTGGCCTCTCCCCATGGCACACCTGGGGCTGGTGGGTCCCCATGCTTGGTGTCACCCTGGGACTGCCTCTCTCTTCCAGCCAGGCAGGATCCAAACCCCTCTAACAGAGCTGCCCCAGGAGCTCGGCAGCAAGTGATGACCATCATGAAACCGGGTCCTGAAGATGGTAAGGGGGAACGGGGGTGTCACCAGTCCCATGGCAGTGCTGTCCCCCCTGCCTAGGGGCTGGACCCAGCTCTGGTTGAAGCCACTGTCCCCACTCCTCACAGCCTCTGTCTGTGTGTGTTTGCTTGGTCCCCTGCTGCACTACAGCCCCAAGGGGCAGCAATTGCCTGTCAAAGGGTCCATGCACAGGGGCAGGAGAGGCTGTTCGAACTTTTGGAGCTGAGATAATCCCCTGACAATTCCCCACACCGAGGAAATGCAGGTCCCCAGCACAGCTCCCACCGCAGGTGCGTGGCTGAGCCACGTGACAGAGACCCTGGAAAGGGGACATGCTGTCCTTGTGCTGGGCATGGGGGTCCCCAGCGTTTCAGCAGGCTCAGCTGTGGCCTCCCCAGCACCCCAGCTGGACCTGGGCAAGAAGGTGAGCACGCCGCAGGATCTGATGATCGAGGAGCTCTCCCTGCGGAACAACCGCGGCTCCCGCCTCTTCCAGCAGCGCCAGAAGCGGATGCAACGCTTCGTCTTCGAGCATCCCAGCGGGTACAGGCAGGTGGGTCTGCAGCTCATCCCCCCGTCCCAGCGGGACAGCCCTTCCCTGGTGCTCGCTGCCTTTGCAGGGAAGTGGGTCTGGGAGGTCTCAGCAGGGTGGCCAGGCTGGGCATGGAGATGGGCGAGCATCAGGTTCAGCATCCACCAAAGAGCAAGGCTGCTGGTCCCCCTCTGCACCCACTAACCCCTCTCCTCACCTGCAGCTCCCAGGAGTGGGTGGCTCACACCACGCCAAGAAGGGTGGCACAGAGGGAACAGCAAATGAGTGGACGGTGAGTAGGTGGAGGAAGCTCCGAGGCACTTTCAACAGAATTCTGAGTCCTAAGTGGGACAGGGGGAGCTCCCTGTACCCACTGACTCCCCCCTCCACAGGCAGGGGAGGACGGTGGGCTCCAGAACTATCACTCCGAGATGCACGTGGCCGCATCGCCCCAGGGCGGCCCCCCTGAAGTGCCCAAGAAGACAGAGAAAGTCTTGCAGATGAGCAAAATCCTCAACCCCGACTCTCTTGCCCCAGGTAAAACCTACCTACACCCCAAAGCCTACACGGCTGTTACCTCAGTAATGCGAGGGCACTGCGAGCTGCTGCCTGTCAAGGGTCCTCCCTAAAACCCTCCCCTAGATTTTTTATATGTGTAAATATATATTTATGTTGTACGTATGTAATCCCACCCGCAGCAGCAGGTCCTCCATGGCTGTTCCCAGCCCCCCGTCCCCTGCTCGGGACATTGCCCCAGCCTGGCTGTGGCTGCCCACACCATCTCTCCCCCCACACAGGGTACTCAGGGCCCCTCAGAGAAGTCCCCCCAGAGAAGTTCAACGTCACCGCCATCCCCAAAGGCTACCGCTCCCCATGGCAGGAACTCCTCGGTGACAAGGACAACACTCTGCACAGCAAGAACCAGCCACCCGTGAGACCTTCTCCATGGGACTTCACGAGCTTCAACAGGTAATGCTCGCCGAGGAGCAGGCACTGCTGGCCTGTCCATCCCTTGGCCAAGCCCTTCAGCCTCAAGAAGCACCTACCATCCAGCCAGGGAAACGCAATGGTCCAGGCCCTCTTTATAGACCGCAGGGCTCAGGTTGCTCTTTTCCTGCTTGGGAGCTCCTCTGTGGCTCCTCTGCAAAGGTTTCTGCCTCTAGCAGTTTCCCAGATCTCATCTCAGCTCCACAACCAGGCTTGTGCAGCCTTACACAGCTTGGTCTTGCGGGGTAACCTCAGGGATGATGGCTGAAATTTGGGAGGACTCATTCTTAGACATGTGGTCCTGCAGAAGGAATCGCTGTTGTTCCCAGCCGGGCCCAGCTCTGGGCTGGGTGAGGAACTGCCCAGACACTGCCAGCTCTCTCTCCTCACTTCCTTAGGGTATCCAAGCAGCTGCTGGAAGTTGGGGGTATAAGGTTAATCCCCACCAGATTCCTTCCAAACACCTGCTTGAGGTTGAAGTCTCCAGGCTGGGGAGCTTCTGTCGGCCCAGCCTGGGCAGCTCTGTGCCCTGCGGCTGCTTCCAACAGAGCACGGCTGCTGTGTGTCCCCACACCCCCAAAGCACACTGGGGTCAAGGTCAGGACCACACAGCAGAGGGCACCAAGGAAAATCTCCACTCTGCAAAGCTGTTTGGTGGGGATTCAGGAGACAGAGATCTGGTGGTGGCAAAGTACCAGCAGCTCAAGGCAGAACAATGGGAACTGAACCTTTAAGCTGATCATCATCCCAGGGAATCTGCAAACCGAGGTCTTGGCTCTCCTCCTCACTGTAAGCCTCTTTCATGAGGATGAAAGCACAGTAGCCTTGGTAGCCTGGCCAAAGTCACCTTCCAGCAGGCAAGCCCCACTGGAGCTCCTTTCGAGGACACAGCATTGCTCCCCATCAGAGCAGCTGCCACTGTGCTGGGGCCCCGCAGATGGCAGCTTTCCGGAGCCCACACCATGGCTGGCTTTGAGGCAGGGGGGACACGGCTGCTGAAGGGGCTGCAGGAGACACAACTCCCCTGCATGGGAACGGTGTCCCGAAGGGCAGAGACCCGCCCAGCCACTGGAGATGATGCTGCCACCATCCCTTTGCTGCCCTCCTCTCCCTCAGCCCCTGGGGCTTTGCTCTGCAGCCTGGCGAGGTGCCCAGCAGGAGGCTGCTGTGCGCTCAGCCCCACTCGTGTTTCCCCTCCCACACCAGCGACAGCGAGACAGCACACTGGTCTGTACTGGAGCTGAGGGTGAGAGGGAGGAGGCAGTGGGGTTAACAGGAGGGACAAGAACGTGTGGGCAGCCGTGGGGAAGCCGAGGGGCTGCATTAGCCATTCAGGGTCTCCTTCCCAGTTGCTCAGCAATCGTGAGCTTTCCTGGAGCAGCAACATCCGAGGAGGTGCCGTAGGGGGAAAACAAGGAGCTGCTGCAGACACTTGGCTCTTTTCTTTCAACATTTAGCCATGCTCCTGCCTCAGTATTTATTTATGGACAGGGACGGAAGCAAGGGCATGTTTCTGAATAATGCTTTACCCCCATACCATTTCTCCCCTCTCACATGCTGCCTTTCTATTTAAAGTCTTGAACTGTTATTTAATACAGATGGATGCTAATTTAACACCAAGCCTCTTGCCACCTCCTCTAATTCTTCACTGAAGCAAGAAGATTCAGAGAGCCAATCTGCTTTTAACTGGGCTTTTCAAGATCTTCCAAGCTGTTGGCTCTAAAATCACTTCTCAGTTCATCGAATACCAGACTGCAAAAAAACAAGCTTTTTGGAACAAAGCAGCTAGCAAAAAGCCAGCAGTCTTGCCTGATGCTAGGTGAATCCAGCACAGCTCACACGGGTCACAGGGCAAGCTCGCTATCCCAACAGCAGCTGCATTAAAGCAGACCAATTTATTCTCAAGTTTAAACATTCAGGCTGTGATGCAAAGACCTTCAGCCACCTTGCTAAGGTGTGCTGCCTTAGGAGCAAAAACCAAGCTTTGAAAAAGATTGTCTTTTCCCAGAAGGGAGAAAGTTTCTGGAACAAACCTATCTCATTTACCTTTCCCCCACCTTATTTCTCCTCTGTTGCAAAACAGTGCCACGTTACTCATGTTCAAGCAGCACTTTCCAAAGCAAACATTCCCAGCTATGCCTCACTGATAACTCAGCCTCCATATGCTGCTCCAAAACCAACATTCTTGGCTTTCTGGGGGCTAGCACTCTCTTCCCCAGTTTCTTTCCATATTTCTCCAGACAGGGATGACAGCTCTTGCCCCCACACTGCTCCTGCTGTTAGTCATAGTTCAAGAGAAGCTATCCCAAAAGGCAGAAGTGGAGCCAGGGCCAAGAGAAAGACATTTGCCTACACATGTGCTAGAGTAATCAGGAGGCAGCACCACCCTCTGCAGAACAAATCAGCTGCGTACGAGTCACTTGCTAAAGATCAGGGGGTTTGTCACCATCACCCACTCTCTTACTCTAGCCCCTTCCATGCACAAAACATCTCTGCTGCTGTTGGTGGAGCCCACTGAGAGAGACTATGGCAAAGGTAAGAAGATGCTTCCTCCCTCCCCTGCATGGTCACTGAGGCTCAGGCACCAAAACCTTCTCTCCAGGGCTGCCAAAGCTGGAGTTGCAGGTGGCTCTGTACAGGAGAAGCACCTCACTGGGGTGGCAGAAGATCTAATGGCCTCTGGGGAGGAAGAGGAGGGTTGTCATTTGCTACAAGCATTACTAGGTTGCTGCCGGGCTCATAGTACATCCAGACCTGCTTTTTCCATCACTTTTATGACACACACAACCTCTCCTCCTGACATACCAAGTCTGTTTTTTCTTGCACTGCAGGACTCCCACCCCATTTGACAAGGCACTGGTCGGTGACCTGTCCTCTGTGCCCACCATGGATTTGGAGCACTTGAGTGTTCTGGAGGTGATTTCCCACAGACCCAACTTCAACAGAACCCCGCAAGGTTGGGTGCGGATCCTACCGGAGAGCGACGAGCTGTAGCGTGCGCTCCCTTCCTCATCGCCACGGATGCTTTTCTCGCTAGACTCAAACGTACTTCGCACAGCAGGGGAGAGAGAAGTGAGTATTCTTTGTGAAAGCTAAGCACATGGTCTCGGTTGTCATCCTCTTCAATGGGATCTGGACAAGCTCAAGTCTGGGACCATGTTGAATTCCCCCCATACCAGCCATTGTCACAAGGGTATTTAGTGCTGAGCTGAGCAGCCAAGTTCTCATCAGTAGTGTGAGCAGATCCCTGTAAGCTCCTGTACAAAACACCCCACACATCCCTCTTTCGTGGCCTCGCAGAAGATGGCAGGACCGCTTGCTGCAACACAGCGAGCTGTCTCACTGCTTGTTCAGTGACACACAAGACTCGCTCTGACAGCTGGTGCCTTTGCAGAGAAATTCCATCTTCAGGACACCTGTCATTCTGGTCACGATGGCCAGAGGAGGCGATAATTGAAGAGCAGCAGCAAAACAAGTTACCAGAGGCATTGGCATGTTCAAAGCATTCACCTTGGACTTGGCTGGACAAGAACAATGAGGAACTGGGAATCTGCCTGTTTACCAACACAGCACAACCAGGAGATATGGGAAAGAAACACTGGGAGCTGGAAACTTGTGTCCCCTTCTCCACAAGCTACTGGCCGGCACTTGGCAGCTGATATTTTCCCCTTCCTACTGCTATTTGCGTGCCTTGCTTAAACACCCAAGCCCTTCGATTGACTCACACCAGATTTGCTTCGTGTAGTCGGTCAATAAAGATCAGGCCCTACCTGGACCAGCTGCTCTGCAAAATTGCACCAGTCTGGAGGTACCATCAGGTATTCTGGCAACTGCAGCATCAGTGGGAAGGAAAAGCAGCGCAGCTGTGACACCAGAGCAAGCACGGGCTTCTCCGTGAAGGCAAAAATACACAGCAAGGATTCAACTACAGAAACATTCTCAGCAGTGACACACAGCGAACACCAGGCTATGGGAGAGTCCTCAGAACACCTGGAAAACCCCGCTAAGCGCTAACAAAAATCTCTAACTTCAGACAGGCTTTCTACACTTACTTTTGTCAGGTTCTTGCTGTTACCCTTATTGAATCTTGCCAGAGCATTAGGATAAAAGTTTCTTATTCCACCACTGTTTAAACCAGGCAAGTAAATGTTGTGGTACAGACGCAGTTAACGGCTGCCTCGCTTGTGAAGTGCATTTGTAACGCTGTGCAGAACGAATCCCACACAGGGATTCTGTGGCCACAACGCAACATTCAGGCAGGAAACTTTCTTCGCTCTGTTCTTCCCACAGAAGCCGGAGGCATCAAGCAAATGGAAAGAAAAACGGTCTGTTCCTTATACATTAAGTATTTATGATGCTCAATTGCTGTCCTGTTCCAAACCCATCTTTCTCCCCTTTGTCCATTAGCTGAAGAACTCGTGTATCCCTGGGGACCTGGCTGGAAATAATAAATAAATGGCGATAATGCGAAGCCTGCTTGTGTTTGAGATCTGAGCGCAGAGCACCCGTGGGCCCCGACCGCGGACTCAGGGCCAGAGCAGTGACAAACACCACAGCCCCACCAACCATCCACCCGCAGCCTCTGCCCCTCCTCCAACACTGCCCTGGGATGGCTCTTACCTGACAAAAACTAAACCACCTGCACCCAAAACCCCGCTTTCTCCAGAGAAAGCCGGCCTGCCTGCCAGCCGTGCCGCTGGTGCCACCTCCAACAGCCGGGCAGCTTCAGTGGGACCCGCTGGCATCGCACAGGACAGCACATAAAACCAAAAGTGGAGCTGCTGTCCTTGCGCACTCTGCACTTTGGCTTTGGCAGCAGCCAAATAAAATCAGACAAAGCCCTCAAACACTGTGCTCCAGGAGGCACGGTCTAAGCAAAGTGTTGAAAAATTCAAATATTTTAATGTATGTTTTTTTAAAACAAGCAAACGAAGCTTCGGAACAGGTCCAATCACGTTCTGCTTTACAGAAAGGAGTCTACAGATCCAAGATATGAAAGCAGCTGACATAACAGATAAACTTAAAATCCTCCAGTCACGTGCACACACATCTTACTCAATGGCAGGCTCCATGCAGGACACAGTCGCTCTTGGACAAACACTAGAGTTGGAGCACAGGGAAAAAAAATGTTTCATATCTTACCAAAGTAGGACAGAATGAGATCCATCTCACAGTTAAAGAGACTGTATCCACTGGCCTCAAAAGCCCCAGACATGCTCCAAATATCCCCAGGACAAGCTTTTGCACCTGCACTGTGTCCTCCCCCCCGCAGCTGTCAGCACTGCAGGCTGTGGGGGCCACTGGGGGGACTGTCACCAGTCCCGAACTGGCAACTTCTGAAACCAGGCAACCGCCAAAACCAGGCAACCGCCAAAACCACGCAACCGCCAACCTGCAGCTCCATGTCACATCCACGCCCCCCAGGGGCTGCTTGCATGACCCAAGGCTGATCTGGCTCAGGATGGGCAAGATTAGAAATGAAGCATCAAAAAAGGTTTTGGTTTTCGGTTTTTAAGCAGAAAGACAGGAAAAGGGAGGAAGGAAAATTCTGTGGCAATAGAAAGGCAAAGCCATGGGTCTGGCACCTCTGATAAGCTTGCTTTTCAGCTCTTATTGAGTCCTGGTTTAATACCTCATTAAAATAATAAGTCGTTACCTGACACAGAAAGAGCCTCTGGTTACATTTGAACAGTTCATAGTGTTCAGACTGAGGATATCAAATGGGCTTGGAAAGGGTTTGCTTTTGTTTTTCCAGAAGTTTATTTCAAAAGTGTGCCAAGGGGATACATGGCTAGCACTGTAATTCTGGTACACCTGATCCACAGAACCCCGACAGCCCTTCTCCGTCTGCCCCCCGCCCCCCCACCCCCCTGCACTAAATGAAAGACCTGGGATGTATCAACCATCCCAGCAGCCAGTGGAGACACGGAGCTCAGCTCGCCCAGTGTCTTCAAGCGGGGAAATAAGGCTTCGCTAGCTCACCCACAGCTCAACAAATGGTGCTACCATGGTAACTATAAAATAACATTTACTGAAAAGACGAGGGCAGCAGGACGTGCTAGGGGCTGCTGTGCTTCCCCGCGTGGGCACCCATCCTCTGGGGATCCTGGGATGGGTAGTGGATGGGGCCTGGGGCTCTCATGAATGGAGGTGGAGGCCCCATAGCGTGGAACATGTGTGGTCCGAAACCTGTGGAAATAAAGTCAGCAGCTTCAGAACAAGCAATGCAGATGTAAAAGTACCAACAGAAAACAGCTGGTTTACAGCTGTGCCTTAGAAAGGTGCACACCTCCCATGATTCCTCAAATCCCCCAACTCTTTCCCCTCTTCTCAGTATAACTGGGGGGCAATCCTCGCCCAACACACACCCATCCTCACAGATAAAAGCTGGGGGGGGAGGGACTGGACAGGTGTCTGTAACTGACTTAAATGCTTTCTACTCAAATGTGGAGCAAAGCAAACGCATCCACAGGTCTGCTGTCCCACAGAAAAAGGGGTCTCTGGATAGATGTACACAGCCAAACACAGGCTGGCGCTCAAAGAGCTGCAGAATCACCCTTTGAAGTTCGGGTTCATGTGGCATTTATACAGCAAGCAAAAGCAGCAAGTAGGTCTCAGCAACCAGTGACAGAGATCTCTGACACGCCTGAGAACTTGCAAGTGAATACGTACCACGAGAGGCAGCTCAGTGTAATTAAACTGTGCTGACAGCTCATTTTAGCTCATCAGTTCACATTGTATGATCAGGGATGAGGAAAATCAACCCAGGGCATGTGTCAGTGCTCCAGTGCAGCCGAGTGAGGAGGACTAGATCATCTAACGCCACATCAGACACCCCCGCTTGAAGGGGAAACACAAGTACCTGGAGGTGGTGGCGGAGCGATGCCAGGAGGAGGCGGCAAAGCGATGTTAACCACGGCTGGAGGGCCGCTTGGAGGTAGGTTGAAGTAATTTGCAGAAGCCTCCTCTTCTGCAGCTGGAGGAGGGGGGAGAGCTGCGGGAAAAGTACACAGTGGTTATGGAAAGTCTTTCAGTCAAGATATGCAAAGGTATCTGCCTTCAGAGAGGAGGCACAGTCAGTTCCTTCACAAAGACAAACTGCTGCTACTATTGCATGTATGAACCGGAGAGAGAAGCAGGACCACCCTGAAACTCCAGAAGTCACTTCACTCAAAATCGGCTTTGCTTTTTCCACCATACAACACTCAGTGGATTAGGAAAACATTAACCAAGCTTTGAAAAGCGTGGGTCAGCAGTATCTCAGACCTAAGTAACTTTAATTCAGCTTTAACTTTTCACTCATCGCATAAAGAACTCTCTTTTCATCAAGAATTTGCTTCTAGACAAAGCTCACCTCCCATCCCAGCTGGATCTGCTGCAAACCTGCAGTACGTAACTGCTCTGGGCTCACCAGTGCCTCTTCTGTCCTGATATTCATTACGGCTCTCGGGGGTTTAACACCAGCCTTGCTCGTGGAAGCAGGTCAGCATCAGGTATTTCAGAGAGAAAAATACCTCCCTTACCTCCAGGAAGCCCTGGAACTGGCTCCAGCTTTATCCCAGATTCTGTAGTACCTTCCTTGTCCTTTTCTTTTCCTCTTGCTGCCTGGGACCTATAAAACAGAAGTTCAAGAACAGGAATGAGAAAAAACAGGATAAGCAAAGATTCACACCACAATAGTTTCACATTTTCTCATCCAGATCCAATGCTTCATGCCAAAGGTGAAAAATTCACAAACATCAGAGACAGCAGGTACAAAGTGTGCAAATGGCACTTGCAGGAAACGGCTTAGAAGAAAACCTTCAGAAACTCATGCATAACGCTGAACCAGGATACCCCTTACACAATTTGTGTAATCTCCAACTCAGACCCTGCTGCTGGAAGAAAATCAAACTGTAAAAGGACCCCCGCTGTTTACCAACTCGGTATCTGCTCCAACTTAACATCCACTCCTGCCCATCAAGGCTGCATAAACTGAGTGAAGAACCTTGTGACAGCATCCTCAAGGCTTCCTCCCCCCACACTCACCTTCCCCATTTGACATTCAGCCTGCGACCGTTGACGATGAGTTTGTTGAAGGATTTCTCAGCAGCCACCTCCGCAGCCTGCCGGGTGGCAAACTGGATGAACGCGCACTGCTGCCTCTGCACCACAGTTATCGTCCGAATCTCCCCAAACTGGTAGAAGTGATTTCTGTGGGGAGGGAAAAAATTATTATGAAACCCCACTCCTCCAAGCCACAAGGTACAAAGCAGAGCAGGAGACCTCATTGTGTGCTGAAATACACACGCTTAGATCCTTTCATTTCTCCATCTTAAGTTCAGACTAACCATTAAAAATTAAGTCCCTTGCCCCTCTGTGCAATTACAGAGCAATAAAAACTCTGCAGCCACTTTTCCCAGCAGCTAGCTAGAGAGAAACTATGGGATTTTCTTGTAAGAAGTATTTGAAATGTGCCTGTTCATCTGTTCTCCTACAAGCTGGCATCACTCGGCACTTGGCCCATCAACTAGTTTCCCATTAAGGAGAACAAAAAAATATTTATTTTCTTTCCTTGCAACAGAGATTTCCTCCCTTTAAGATGAGCAGTAATCAAGGCATCAAATAAAAAGGCAAGGGCAACACAAATTCACCAACACACCTGAGATCTGATTCAGAGATAGTATCTCCAAGCCCTCCAACATAGAGGGTAGTAATAGTCTTGTCATCAGGGGGGTCTAGACGAGGCATGGTTGATGCTCGTTTCAGAAGTTTATCAGCCACAGGATCATTAATTCCGTAGTAACGATCTTTGATGTTCTGATCAGCCAGAGGATCGTCTGGATCTGTAGGCTTTTCATGCCTAAGATTCAGAAAACAGAGCGTTTCATAACACCAGTCACAGCCGCATCGGGTTAAATAAATGCTGCCTCCCCCTCTAAAGGCCTCTGCTCGCTTCTATGCTTAACCCTCTTCAGATAAACACACTAAAATGGAAAAAAAAAAAAGCCTGGAGAACTTCAACTGCAGCCAGGACTGCCTTGAGCTCTGAATGAATGGCACTTCTGACAGCTCAGCGCTCAGCACTACAAAACACAAGAGCTGGATTTCAAATGGCCTCTTGTTCAAACACAAAGATCTCTGATTGAGGGGACTGACGCCATGAAAGGAAAAAATGAACTATGCAGAAGAGTTGCAGTCACTGCTTTGGCAAAACACTGCAGGACCAGGCAGCTAACTCCTCACAAAACAACTTGCCACAACAAAGACTCGTTCACTGGCACCGCGTGCCAACCGACTGACCCCGCTCCTGGTGTTACAGCTCCTGTCTGCTGCAGCATTTGCTGCTCCTTGAACACCCCAGGGAGCTGTGTCTGACCACGGGAAACAGATTAACTGTTTAAGCTGTGTCTGTACCTGTAGGGACACTCTTCTCCTCTCTTGCATTCTCCCTTTACCCAGAAGGAACAGATGTGAGGACGGTTACGTTTATAGTAAGGAGTGGTCCGAGCCAGCTTCAGCAGCATGTCGCTGGTAGAAGTAGCTTTTCCTAGTGCACCAACTGGTCTAGTGCCGTCAGAATTAGATATCTGAACAGTAGTTAAAACATAAATAATTATGTATATATCACCATTAAAAACTAATGCACAGAATAAGAGCAAGCGATTTAAGATAAGCCAGATCATTCCTCCCCTTTACACATCCACAGAGAGTGTGATTACAACTAGACTTTCTTACCTCTCGTTCCATGTTCTGGGTGTAATACTCTTTATTAACGTCAGACTTGGGCATTTCGTCCTTGAGGGAGAGTCCTGCATCCCGGACTTGAATAGGCAAACCTAGAATCAAATAAACAAACAAAACACCAACAAATCCATATTACACCTGTGCATTTGAAGACATTTCACCAACTTTCATTTCAGAGGCAAGCAGAGCAGATGCTCCTCTTTGCATTTTTTGGTACACACCATATTCCAGGTCAAGCAGGCAGGTCTGACAGACATTCTTCAGCTTGCTGCATGTCTGGCATACTTCTGTTTTCTTGAAACGCATACGAACACCAGGGCACCAGCGAAATACTGTGAAAGGCCTGGCACAAATCTGAAAGACAGAAAGTCGACACTTGTACCACTGTCACACAGCAGGGAAGTTACCGTGCTGGCTCTTGCACAGAAACTCAAAGTCCAAATACATCTAATATCTTTAAACTGTAAATACAACTTCATCCTTGTGCTAAGATTCACATCTCAAGAAATGTTTGTTTCTATTTGGTGCCTTTGACAGGAGAAAATTTTAGAAAGTTTTTTTCTTGTTGTTGTTATTTATTTATTTATTATAATAACTCAAAGCAGATCTAGTCAACAGAAAAATAAATTCTCCTTCATTCCAGGCCATGTCAGTACAGAGCTATTAAATTACCAATTACAAGTAAATTGGTCACCAGTGTGGCAGCAAGTCCAGTGAGAGGTTACGAGACTTTTAGTCCAGAAGCAGAGCACTGCTGGAATGATGCATCTGCTGCAGGTACCGTTTGAGGAGGAGAAGGAAGATTTCAGAACCTGCCTTCTCCCTCCCTCAGATGGCAACTTATAAAAGGGGCAAAAAACTCCTTTAATTTAACACTAAATATTTCTCGCTCTTTCAGAAATAAACATGGCTTATTTCTTAGCCAGCTAACACACAAACCACTGTGTAGCTGTGAACAACATATTCATAGCAAAACCTAAACTCCAGTTATTTATGCACCACTTATGGGTAAAAATAAACTTGCAAGAGAAAATATGAAATCATTTAAAATGCTGAAATACCTTCAAGTATAGTACAACATTCACAAAACCTAAGTCAAATATACATGAGCAAATCTTAAGTCTGTCTGAACAGCCTTCAGTCATTTTAAGACCAACCGACTGTCTAACAAAGCACACAGTAGACTAACCTAAAATATTTATGTAACTACATACATTTTTAAGTTGTAAACCCAGATAAGCACTTTTCTGAAGCAAACATTTTTTTAACATTAAAATTTATTATTCCTAGATGCATGCCAATTGAGATGTTCTTTCTTCAAAAGTCAGCAAACACACCTTGCATTCTTTTCCGTATTTTTCTTTGGTCTGAAATATAATAAAAACAACAAAAGAAAATATGAAACATCATTACTTCAACATAAAACATGAAACATATAATTGATGTTATAGCATAGGGGTTTTTTCATAATTACACTGCATTTAGACTCACCCACCCCTATGTTTTGGATTTACACCTTGGCAGGTCAACAGGACAAAAAATCCTAAAAAGCTTTCAATCCACCTTTGGTTTAGAAACTTTAACTAAAAGCACAGTATAAGTCTCATCTCAGGTACAAATGAAAGGTGAGGATGAAATGGAATATTAATAGCTATTTTTAAGCAAAGATATGTTACATGAAGTGCATGAAACAAGCAGTTTTTGAAACATCACCTATACTGGCAGCAGGATTACATTTCACAAAAATGTCATAGTCTTTCTCAGCAAACTTGGTGGAATGGAAATGTGAAGGGAAGATAATCCCAGTGTCGGTCATACACAAATGGACTGAGCACAGAGAAGAGCAACAGAAGAAGAGACCGACGCCTGCGCGAAGGACACCAAGGTGAACACACAGGGATTTAAACTACCATCAGGCAACCTTCATAAGGCAGTTCTAACTTATTTTTACAAGCGCATATTCTTCACTTTTCAGAAATTGCACTATTAAATATTTCAACAGCTTAATGTTCTCCATATCACATGATTTACCAGAACCGATGCTGTGTTTTCTAGTATTTCCTGCACTCCAGACATTGGACTGTATCATCTCACTTTCCTTTTTGACTCATTTAGTCTTAAATCACACATCTAACACCATGACATCGCATACCAACAATGGCCAGGAGCAAATAATGGTGTGCAGAACCAATTATGAGTGCAGGTGCACCTCAGCATCTCTTGCTGTAGTCAGGCATGTTTTAGTCCCCAAAATACAGCAGTTCTAGGGCTGACACAGAGGAAAGGACTGTATGGTTGAACAGGCACGTACCATTCGGATATATGGGTTTTCTCCAAGGCATGTCTGACACAGGATGGGGAAGTCCTGGAATGAGCAAGAAGAAAGAAAAGACAGGGATTTGCAACAAACTCTCTCATCATAACAACATTCAAATCACACTGAACTGAGCTAGACTAATCAGACCGCTTAAAAAACATAAAAAGACTCATTCAAAACGAGCCCCTGGGAGAGCTACCAGCCATGACCCAAGACGCATATTATGAAAGACCCACGACCTGCCAGCTATTCCAGTCTGAAGGAATATTGAGACAAACAAACCAACCAAAAGCATCCTCTGGAGACATCAGCTGTCCAGTGACCTGACTGCAGCAGCAGACACCGCCCCCAGCGTCCCCCGGCAGCTATTGTCTGCACTGTGCCCACCCAGGAGAGGCCTCAGCACTACAGAACGTGGCCCGACGGGCCCAGATCAACCCCCGCAGCTGCCGTAAGGCCTCCCCAGCTCCCGGACACCCCGAGCCCCGGCGGAGAGCGGGGAGAACAGGGCAGGGCGCTCCGTCCTCCGGTCCCGGGGAGCCGCGGCAGCCCCTTCTCGGATCGCCCCTCGCTGCCCGCCCGGCCCCGAGCGCCGCCTCGGCCGCGGCCTCACGGCCTTGTCCGGCCGCCCACCCCGACACCCTCCCGGCAGCGGGAGGCCCCAAGGCCTGGCCCGGCCTCTCCCCCGGGCTCACCGCGTCCTCCCAGTTCTGCCGGTTGTAGGTGTTGGAGCCCAGCGATGTGGACATGGCGGCGGGGCCGCTCCGCTCGGCCACCGGAACCCCCGCACCGCTCCGCCCGGCAGGCGGCGGGAGACGGAAGTGACGCCACTTCCGTCAGCGAGGCAAGGGGGTGAGGTCACAGCGCGCCGTGCGGGTGGAGGGCGCTCTAGGCACAGAGAACCATAGAGCTCAGTGAAAGGAGCGGAAATGGGCGGGGCGAGCACAACAGCTGCGAACAGATGGAAGGAGCGGGACGAGACCATTAGGAACGACGGGAGACGTGCTCAGCGCTTTTTTAAAAAAATATAGTTATTTTTTGATGAACCGCAGGTTAAAAAACAGCGCAAAGAATCCGAGAGCCACGTTTGCTTTATTGAAGGTCACTACACGACGTCAAGCAGTAACGGCAACAGGCGCCTGGCAGGAAGGGGCAAGACAGACAGAACAGGGACAGAGGTGGAGACAAGGCGACACCTTTTCCTATCGCCTACAAGCACCTACGGGAAGGGGAAAACACCTCACCGAGCTACTGAGACCGCTCAGAGCATCACCTTGTCGTTGTCAGTGAGGAACCGAGTGTTCCGGAGTGGGGGGCACAGCACTAGCCGAGCACAGGGACACAGTGGCCACCAGCCCCAGCAGGACCATTTTAGGGACACCAGCTTGTCCCTAAAAGGCTCTTTTCCATGTTAGTGTCAAAACTGGAGCAGCTATTTCGGCTACTGAAGAGAAGTCACAGCCAAAGGTTAAGTGCTTTGTTATCTGGACAGGTGAAGCTGCAGAACACGCAAGGACTAGACATTAAATACCCACTACAAGTCTGAAACTCATGCTGTACATTCGCGTGTAACCTACACCGAGTTGTAAATGTGATGCCTCACTGCTTCGAGACCCATCGCAGGATCTAGGCTGCAAGGCACGCATCCCCCAGCACAGCAAGGCAAGGTTTCTAGAGCTATGGGTGGTGTTTTGGGGTACCGCACCCCCACCTCCCTCCTGGGCAGCTCTGGGCTGGCACAACTATGGCACAACCGTCTTGATGGAGCGAGAGCTGTGGCCGGCTGGTGTTCTAGCCCTTCCCAGCACAGCAGCAGCAATGTTAAGGAAGGTCAATGTCTGAACTGGGGACATGTCACAGAAGAGCGATCTCATCCACTTGTGCTAAGCTTCTGCAGGTACTGGTGATTCAGTGTCCTGGATATGCTGCTCTTAAGTACTGGTTTTAGTTTGGACTACAGCCAAATTACACCCCAGATAAATTACCTCCTGGTGCAGCATCTGCTAGTTAACATGTAACTGTCTTGCCACCTTTACACCTCCCTCCCACCCCTTCAACTGGAATCAGAGTATGAACTGGAACAGCCTCTGGAGTTGTGCGTACACCAGACCTAACCCAAACTCTCCAGGTTTCATCCTCTGATACCTAATTAACACAGATTAATTGATCCAAAGACCGCCAGGCAGCCTATCCAGAGCATCCCTGCCTCAGTCAAGAGCTGTAGCAGAACGTGAATTCCCAGCACACATCACGCTACCACATCCACCCGCACCACAGCGGGCTCACGGTGGGCTCGGGTGCCACTCAATTCCACCAACACTACGGGACACTACGTTTGGAGTTTAAAGGCAAAGAGGTAATTTCCTTTGTGAAAACACATCTATCACCTTGGCTAAACAAGCTACGTATCCCAGAGTGGGAGGGCTGTATTTCCCAATCCCCCACAGCTGGCATATCCAAGGAAGGAGAAAAACAAGAAAAGTGTTGCTCTGCTGCCAATAATGCAGCAGACATAGCCACATCCTAAAATATTTGTTTGGGAAGGGCATAGCTCTGTATGAAGAAGAATTTCTTCACTATTGAATATGTAACACCAAGTTAGTGGGTTGACATTAATAAAAACTAATAAGCATTCTTTTCTCTTGATAAACCCAAATTCAGCCAGGTGTAGTGCAAATCTGGAGAAAGTGAGACCTTTCTCTGTGCTGAAACACATGCTGCAAATGTTAAACTAGCCTGTGACAGTGAGGGGAAGCAGAGCGGTATTTAGTGGCCACTACGACAAGAGGAGAGAGAACAAACCATCCCAAAACCACGGCCCCTTCAGACAGCTCCTTGGGACCTGTGGCACACACCCACACAGCACAAAGCAGCTCTCGCAGAACCTTCCACTGGGTGCTTTCTTCACCGTGACCGTCCGTTCTGCACTAGCCGTCGGGGCGCGAGCGGCAGCAGCGTTTAGGGGAGCACTGGACCGAGGCTGAGCTCCACGTGATGGGTGAGCCAGATGACCTCAGAGGCGTGATCGCCTTCCTCAATGGGCCGGATGGGAGCAGCAAGGTTTTTAAACTCGTGCTTCATCTTGAAACTCACGGTCACTTCACCCTCTTCTTTCTGTGGGGTGACCTTGATGAAAACTCCCACCTTATTGGCTTTTCTAAAGGCAATAACGCTGTAAGGCAGGAAACAAAAGAACAGTGGGTCAGCCAAGTTCTCAGACGATTGTTCCAAGATAATTATTCTGACACCACGTAACAGGGATGCTTAGTTTATGGCTGAATATGCCCTGTTAGAACAACTGCCCTGATTTTTAGCTTACTCCCCACTGCTCTTTTTTGCAGGGGGCCCACAGCCCCTCCTGCCTCACCAGCAGAACGTGGGTACCCCCCTTTAGGCTGACAGCTGCTAGCACATCTGTCAAACAGAACACAGGAGTTTTGTACCCAGCTGTGTAACTGGGAAGAGCCACAATAAATGGCTCAGGTTGCTCTGCAAGAAGCTGCAGGATGTTATTTTGTTTTGAAGGCTGGAGGCAACGCTGTCACACACCCTACTGTGTAGTTCTCACCACTGCTGTGAACCCACCGCTTGCAAAGGAAAGGATTACACAGAGTATTCCTGGAGAGAATTAATACCGTCATCTATAACTCAACTGCTGTTAGAGCACTCCTTGCCTCAAAGGGAACTAATGTCTCCTGAATAGTCTAAACCTCAAGCAGAAAGATCTGCATTGCTGATATCTGACCCCCTCCAAGAAAACATTAAGAAAATTGAAACCAAACATGCTGAAGACAGAGAGGAAAAGAAGTTACTTGGTTGAAGTCCCACGTATTTAAGGGACAGGATCCCCACAGGACACACAACACTCACTCAGGGTCATCCTGGAAGTCTTGAGGCTCTGCCAGCTCATCATATTCTGCTGCAGCATCTTTGCCAGCCAGAATCAGCTCCTTGGGAGGAACTGCCACCTGAAACAGAGCATGAAGAAAAGCCTTTCAGCACTGATTACCACCGACACTGTGAGCAGGAGAGAGCTCTCCCCTTCCAAGGGCTGCTTTGCTGCTGTTCAACAGAAAAGTGATTCGTCCTGGGCTTTCCTCCGCTCTGATACCACCTCACTACCGCTCTACCAGTGAAATCGTGAACCCCTGGGTTCTGGATGTCAACAAACAGATACAATTTCAAAACACTTGATGATCTAATGTTTGCATTGGTGACAGTCCCATAAACTCCAAGGAGGAATATGCACCACAGTCAGCAGGGACTGAAAGACATATGGAAAGCGGGATCTGTGGAAGGATAAACAGGAGTGGAAAGCCTTGAAAGGGGCTTGCAGGAGGGTGCGATACCTTGGCAGTGCTGTTAATGTTGTCAGGGTCTCCCTCCTCGCACTCGAGCAGTGTGACATGTGTGATATTCTCCACTGGATTGGTCAGAGTCAGAAGGACTTGACTCTCCTGGGGAGATTCAAGAATCACAGTTCAAGAAGCAATTACTCTAAAATTCATCATTACCGTTAGCAAGTCTGTCTTCTGTAACAACACTTTCAAAAACCGCATCACATACACTCAAGGGATGGACAGCGAACACCCTCACTGCATAGGAAAGGTGCCAATGCCATGCAGCACTGTTTTTTAATATAGAAAATACATATATTTGGAATCTAGCCATGATCTCAACTCCACACCTTTTATTCTTCAGGTATTGATGTGTATTTGTGATGCCAGACGTCACACCACACAGTAATCTACTCCTGGAGAGTGACAAGTACATGCAGCAGTATTTTGACCACTCCCTTACACCCTGCACCCCCTCTAAATAGAGAGAGCGAAGCCCTCAGACAGCAACCATCACACCACGTCACCTTCCAAAAAGGTCCCACATCCACTCCTCCCGGCTGCATCTCACCCAAGACATTTCTGGAAAAAAAAGTACTGACCTTCATGTAGCGCAGGTTGGGAATAGACATGATTCGCACTTCAGGGATATAGTTACTGCAACAAGAACAAAGCAAATGACCATGATGGAGTGTGTTGCTGTCTATAACCTATCTCTTGAAGTAGAGGGATGTATTCACAGGCATTCAGCTAAACTTGTTCAAAGCCATTAGAGCTTAGCTTGCATTAAACAAAAATGAATTGCCCTTTTGCTCTATAAGCCTAATCCTGCAAACTCTTACTCCTGTGTGGGGCTGGAACAGCATGTAGTGCCTTTTTCAAACTGCTGAAATCTTCAGCAAACTTTTTAGCAGATAGCAAAGCAAATCTATTACAGGTGAGCTAAATATAAAGAGGTGATTACACCATCCTAAGAGATGACACAACCACACAAGAGGTCAAATCAAGAGTACAAAAGAAATTAAAATAGAAAGCGTTAACCAAGCATGGTTGTTCTCTCCAATCCCTGTATCTTACTTACACAGCAACCAACTGGATCTTGAATTTGATAGATGTTGGGTTGAACTCTGGTTTGCTCAGGTTATGTTCACATCTCTAGGGACAAAGACATTTTAGTCAGCACCCTAAGACAGCAGTTTATTTTAAAACTAAATACACAACCCATTTCCCACAATCCAAGTTCTGCGAGCTTAGAAAAAGTGGTTGGTTTTTTTTTTTTTTTGTATTTAATTACCTACCCGACAGCGCAGCGAACGTTTGATCAAGAGATGCTTATGACGTGGGTAGAGCTGGGAAGCGCAGATGGGCTGGAAGTCAGGCTGCAGCAGGCGCTGACGCAGAGTCGTCACTGGGTGCACAACAGAAAGCAAGACCAAATTAGTGTTTCATGCAGGCACTGAAGCTCGAGCTACATCATACATATGCACTGGCCTAAGAGCAAGTATGTCACACACCATATACAGACATGCTACAATCTCTAAGAAATTTAATTTCACCTGCACCCAACAATCCAGAAGCCACTGGCAAGTATCAGTGTTTCCAGCAGTCAATGAACAGAAGGTTAGAGCTGTATAAACAGCTGCCAAGTCTGGGCACGGTAACACTAGAGCAACATCAGTGCCAGCCCAGGAAAAACAAGGGATGCTGATTCCTATTCAAAGCTCAGCAGGGGTGGAAACTGAATTCTGTAATCATCTAGAAAATAAATTCTTTCTCCACCAAGGGAAAATGAGTATTCACAGCTTTGTAACCCTCACAGCTGGGTCCTGAAGAAGTACAATATACAGCTTTTCAGCATGGAGTTTGCGTAACTCAGACTCACACATAGAATTAGTGACGACATGGTTTCCAAGGCAAGGAACTCCAGCAGCCAACTTCCCATGGGTTTGTCCCAAAAAACAGGCTCCTCACTGTTCCCAGTCCCTAACAGGCAGTGAGCCACCTGGCAGCCTTCCCCCCATTGGGGGGAAACATGAAAGTTGTCTTCTTTACTAGCATCAGGCTCTCACAATGCTGACAGTCTCATAAGAAAAGGAGAGCAAGATGAACTATCCCTTTCCATAAACCTTTCATGAATTAATTAATTTGGCAGACTTTGTAGACCTGCAGGACTACTGAGAACATCTGTCCTGCTTAGAGCCACCTCAGCTACAAGTCCACATCGCTTCCTGTACCTGCTGGTTTATCCCATTTGCTCCCAAGTTTAATTGGCCAGTTTACAGTATTTGCTGATTAAATCACAAGCCAGCTAAATAACTGGCAAGTGTACGCAAGTTGTTTCAAGCTGATGTCAAAGTAACACACAATTGTTACTAAACAGGTCAGTTTTGGTTCCAACTCCCCAGTAGCTCTGCTACTTCCTTATTTCCTGCTGTCACTTGAAAAAGGACGTCAGCTCTTTTTTCCATTCAAAAGTTAACACTTCAAATGCAGAGAAATTAAAGTCAGCAAGAAAATGAAACAACCATTAAGAGCCCTGACGTATTTGGCTCTAAGCTTTCAATGTACAACAAGAAACTGAGTTACCATTTAAAAAGTCAAACATTTTCCACTATTCTAATCCCAGCATAAAAATTACTAAAACCTCAGGCCATTAGGAACCGCACTGCCAAATTTCCAGGCACTGCCCATATTATGAAATGTAAGGGCAAAAAGTGACAGAATATTAAGGCGTTACCTTCTGTCAGATTGATTGGTCTTGTGTAGTAATCCTCAGGAAGAGGTTCCACTTCTTCCACTGCATCAGCTGGCTCAATTTTTATCTCCTTTTGGTCCTCTCCTTCTTTCAGGCTGAAGCAAAGTGAGGGACAACTCAGTCATAAAATATGGCACGTGTGCTCTGACAGACAGCAACAGCAGTAACTGTGTTGTAACACAGAAGGCAGCGAGAACTGAGATTGCAAGACAATAAGTAACTACACGAGGACATGCATAGTCACTTGTTTCTATGAGGGGAAAGCAAAACATCTGGAACTGCTGCACAGAGATGCCTGAGGATTTGACATCTCTCTGACGCTACAAAGAAAGCTCCTTTCACTGCTATTTGCTAATACGTTCATCATCTTTCTGAAGTTGCTTTATTGCTCTCTTGCCTACACCTCCTGCCCTTCCCACAAATACAACCCCAACTCTGAGACTCACGAGAGTCCAGCAAGGGCGCTGATCGGTGCTCCAGGCCGCTGCCGCTGAAGCCTGGTTCCCAAGCCATACTTGTCCTATGAGGGAAAAAAGGAACTGTCACCTTCAGGTCTGCTTCCTGCTGGGACAAAAAGCCCTACTGCAAACTCATCCTTTTAGCTGCATGACAAGCATAGGAGACAAGCAAAGGAAAGCAAAAAGGGAAAAGTATTCAATGCTTCCCAAGAGGTTGTTTTTTTCTGCTCAAACTGTTAGTAAGGAGAAAACAACTATCACTGCACTGCAGATGGGGAGAGACAGATGAGGCTACTGCTTCTAAAGCTTTTGCTCTTTTCTCAAACGCCTGCACTACTGACATATTTTCTCTTGATCTTCTGTTCAGAGCAACTGCATGTCAAATAGTGCAAAATGAGAGCTCAACTGCCAAAAGAACTGAGTCAATGTGGGTACGCATCCATCTGAAATGTTCTGCAGCGCTACCAGAAACAGCTGAAAGGTTCACTCTCCTACAAGCCTTGTTACCTACAGGCCTCTCTCACCAGGCACCACCAATTGGCAGGAATAGCTGAGCTACTCCTCAGCTTTCTACAGCTGAAGTGCAGCCAGGAATCCTTCTGGGCAGGACTGAAAACCTGAATTCTGACCAAATGAGAAATCTGAGCATCAGCCTACTCTGGTGATTTTTCACAGATAAGACGACTGACGTCTATGCCATTTGTCTCAGGCAGGCAGAGAGCTGCACCTCAGCCAAGCTTTGTGAAGGACTGCTTTTCAAGTGGATGTTACTTACCCAAAGACACTGCTCTATTTATAAACTAATAAAAAATGGATTTTGGAACAGAAGTTACCCTCTAACTAGTTAGCCTTCACATACATCTGAGTCACAGGCCCTGAGGCAAGGTGAAGAGTAGGATCTGTTACTGCCCTTTAGTTGGTACCATGAGAGCTTTAACACCAGCAGAAACTGTGAAAAGACTTACCACTACGTGTATAGTGTGTTGCTGTGGAGAGCCCCCAAAATAGCAGCAGGTAGCAACGGAGACAAAAAATGCAGCCATAAGACACAAGCAAGGGCACAGAGCAAGCACAGTTAATTGAGAAGTAGCAAGCATATGCAGAGTCACCCAGCTAAACAACGTAAGCATTTACCTGCCAGTTACAATAAACAAGTCAATCAGGCCACAATCAAGTCTTAAGGTTAATTTCAGTTGAGACGTCATACAGAAAAGTACCAGAAAATCCTGATTTAACTGTTACTGGTACATAACTGTCCTGAGAAAGAGCTACCAGCGGTATCGTGACTGCAGCTGCACTGCATTTCACTCCAGGGCAACATATTTCTTTGCATGGCAAAACTGTTCTGCCATTATCAGAGAGAATTATTAGAGAGAGAAGCAATATAATACACAAAAATGGGTGTAAAACTACTTGCCCCTAAAGAAACCCATGTGTCCTAGCACATTTTCTTCATGTTGTTCTCAATAAAAAAAGGCTGAGCAGTCCTATCGTGCTACCAAAACTATCTGATCTTTCAGGTTGAGGCTGTTGTGTGTCCCTTCTCCTGGTCTGAGAGCACAGAACTCCCAACTCACCGAAAAGGCCAGAGGCATGTAGTTTCGGCGTCGCACCAGCTTCTTCCGGTCCCGCTCGATCTTCTCTTTCTGAGCCAACTGCTGGTAATACTCAACCAGTTTGTTAATCTGGAGGGGTGAAAAGGAACACCCAGTGAGCGGGGAAAGAAAGCCAGAGCAGCTGCAGTAGTTTGTTGTGAACAAGCTGGGGTACCTGCTACTTGTTTCACCTGTTCCTAGTACCAGCTGTATTTTGAAAGATACACATTAAAGAAGTCTGTGTGTCTTAACCCACACTGCAGGTGATGAACTGACCCTCCTTTGCGAACAATGTCTGTCGAAGAGCCGTGTCCAGTTCTCACTTTGCAGCTGGACAACTGAGACTTTGCACACGCATTTGCCACAACAGGACAGTCATGTCACGTGGCCAAACACGAGCAATTTGGACTAGTGGAGCAACAGCATCTTTCCCCCCCCACCAAAGCTGATCACATTTACTGCAGAGCCCTAACTGGTGACAGGGAAGGGAAGTAAAGGTGAAGTTCTGTTTTCCATATCGTAGATACACTCTTGGTCGGAAAACAGCTTTTGTTCATATACATACGCAGCATATTCATCGGTGTCGTTTTAACAGCATTATTACATAAGATGTTTGCAAATGAGTTTCAGAAAAGAAGATTTTATACTGCGACATCCATGGGAGAGCCTCTAAGAGGCCTTCCTTCCATTGCATTCAGTCAAGGTGGAGATTAGGAGCTGGAACTGGTATCTGAAGGATTACATAGATATAGAAAAAGTGACTGAGAGGGCTCGGCACTTCTAATAGCTTTTTCTAGCTGATGCATCTCAGCTTAAGCATGATCTTCCCCTTCACTCACCCTCTGTGTGTGAGGATTCTCCGGCTCCTGCCAACCACCACTAGCTGCACAAAAAAGAGAAAAAACAAAGTCCTCAGGAGAAGATTTCCAGACTCCACACAGAAATCACATCTAACACCCAACTATCTCAGTTTTACTCATAGAATATGATATTCCCTATTTTCACTACACTTACCTTTGCAATTCTTTATGTTTGTGCCTGTACAAATACACCCCTCTAAAAGCTTTTCACAGGCAGGTTTGGGCTGAAGATGCTTCACCCGCTTTTGTACTGCGTTTTTAGACCATTGCTGCTTGAGAGATACTCAGGAGGGCACCTAGGAGTCACTTTAGCAGCAAGATTTTACAAGAACACTCTCTTACTACTGGCTGCCCACAGCCCTGAATCTTCAGCTCCCAGTCTTCAGTCATATCAACACTGGAAGTCAGAGGATTTGCTTGGTCTACTCAGCTCCATTTCTGGAGCCAAACAGATACTTTCTGCATGATTTATGCACCAAGAAATAGACGAAAGATTTGTTCCAGTGCTGTTGTGAAGAGAAAAACAAACACAGAGTAGCAACCCTGGAATAAGCCTTAGTGAACATAAGTGACAGAAAATAAATCAGATATTTACACTGTCACACTGAGCAGCTTCAAAGTCTCTGAAGGCACACAAACAAGATCTCAACCGTGGGCAGGGCGCACCAACTAAAAAAGCCCCTTGTCTGACGGCTTTCTCATTAGTCAGGTAACACAAGCATGGACGTGGGTGACATGTTCCACTAACTCATCTCAGATCTTCAATGAGACTTCAGCAACAAACCGCTTTCCTGTGAATTTCAAATTGTGACTCAAAACCTGGACAAATATTATACATATTGTATGGCCAGAAACTAATCTGATTATCTGTTACTTTCAAAATACATACTTGGCTCCTGCTGTTACTCAGTTTTCTGCCTTTGACTGTCACTTACCGACAGACTTGTCTGCCATGCCCACATCCCGGGAAGTCCAGCGGCAAAATCCACAGGCCAAGTAATACGCTTTCTTCATGGTAGTCTTGGCCGGGTCATCAGGGAGCGGAGCAGGAATGCTGGTGGCCCGGGTAGAAAGGGTGTGCATGCAACAGGGGCAGTCAAAGCAGTTAGCACACCTGTAGAGAGGAAGGTCTATAAGACAGTGCTCTGACAAGGATCCCGGGCCAAGGAAAATGCTCTCAACAAGCACATCAGGATTAAACCAACAGGGCAACAGAGCCACCAACAGAAACAGGAGGGGTGCAGAGTCAACATAAGAATGGCAACAGGGAGAAATACCGGGCAATACTAAAAAATCTTTTGTATTATGAAAGTGGGTCTTAAAAAAAACTAGAACGTGAAGAGCACATCATACATCATGAAAAGACACTTATTCCCCAAGACTAAACGGTAACAAGAGGCAGTGCATTTTCTTGAAGACTGTTTCAGATCCAGTGAGCTGTTGATTAAGGAAGGAGCTGATTAAAATAGGGAATCCTGATGGAAAAAAAAAAAAAAAAGCCAAAGTGACCTTACCTATTCTTTTTCAGCTTGGCTTCAGCTGAAGGCATGTTTTCCAGGCAGCTAGGGCAGTAGTGAGAGTCCACCTGATGAACGAGACGGTCACATCACACTTCCTGGCACGCATTTGTCTAGACAACACACTGGCAGCAGCCTGGAGCTCTGCCGCATGATTTAACAGGGCTTTGCATCTGGCAACGGACATGTGAAGTCAGTGAAGACTTCAGACGTTTTTTGATATCTGAAATCTTAGCCCATCTCAGCCAAATTCTAATATTCAACAATGTAAGTCAGAAGGTTTCTTAAGTCAGAATAGACTAAACTACTCTGCCTAGTAAATGGGAAAAGGACAACTGGGTAGTCACCTTTTGAGATTACCAGAATTTCATTTTTCATCTTTAACGGCAGGTTTTAAGATGCTGTTTTTATATCTAACCTTATTCTGCTCTTGTACTTACACTGGTCAGAAATTCACACATTTCAGAAAATGCTTTGTCTCTGTCTGCTGTCACAAACCAATTTTGCTAATCAAAATGACAGCAGAGAGAAGGAGGACCCGTTGTTGAATAGAAAAACAAACATTGTTAAAGATGGAAATGCATGATGACTGCATGCGTCACACTACAGGGGCTTAATGACAGATGCAGCCTCATGACAAATCTGTTTTCTATTCTTCAGAGGCTTTGATATTTCTGAACAGATATCTCTTGGGAGATCTGGGTTGCACAGTCATCCTTTTAAGGCTTTTCTGATCTATTGTAATTTCTTAATTCACCCAGACTCCTACGAAATCAATTTTACCAATTTTATTATGACAATGAGTGCAGTAACAGGAACAGGCCCCGGATCCAGGCTTGACACAAGAGCAGCGCTCAGGGCAGGGCCCTGCAGATCATCGCCCCGGCCTGACAATCTGCAGCTTAGGGCTGGACAGAGAGCAAACTCTCCACAGCACAAAGAGAGCAGCTGTGCCCCTGTGAGACAGCACCGGCCTGAGCCCCGGAAAGGGGCGGGAGCTCCCGGCCCTGCTCGGCCTTGGCCCCATGGAGATGTGGGGCGGTGGGTGTCCCTGCCCTCCCGGCCGGGCTCCGTTGGAGGGTCCCGCCGCACCGGCCAGGCCCCGCAGAAGGGCCGCTCCCACCCAGCCCGGCCCTCCCACCACAGCCTCCACCCCTGACATGCACGCCTCAGCCAATCACAGCCTGAAAACCGCGACAGACAAGGGCGCAGGGCCAATCCAACGCAAGGTACCGCCCCTCCCCTCATCCGCTGTTAATCGGCCCGCTCCATGGAAGCATCACTGTGCCCACCCCTTAGCCGAGCCACCAACCAATGCCAAGGCAGAGAAAGAGTGAGCGGCAGGACAGCCGACCAATCAATACGCAAAGAGAGGGCAACGTCCCGCCCCGTCCCACCCGGCCTCCGGGCGCGGCCGGGCCGGGCCGCCGTTACCTCGTGCGAGACGCACTCCAAGGAGCGGAGCTCGCTGCAGTACCGGCAGAAGTACAGCTGCGACAGCGGCGCCCGCATCTCCTTCTCGCCGCGCACCAGGTACAGCACCCGCTCCGACTGCAGCAGCGACGCCATTTTGACAGAGGGGCGGCCACCGCCGCGCCGCCGTCAGACGTCACCACGCCGCCCCGCCCACGTGACCCCTGCCGGAAGGGGCGGTGGCTGCCGCGTGCCCGGCCCGCGTGCCGCGTGTCACGGCCGCCTGGTTGCCGGGCGGCGATCGGTACCGGCGGTGCTGGAGGCCGCTGCTCCGCCCGCCCCGCGGGGCTTCCCCGGCACGGCTGCAGGGCCACGCGCTGCCCGCGGCGGGGAGGAAGAGGACCCGGTCCCGGTCCGGTCCCGCCCTGCCTTGCCCTGCCCGCAGCGGGGTCCTGGCTCAGGCGTGTGTCTGAACACTCACTGTGCCCGCAGGGGAGCGGGACCAGGGCCGCCAGCCCGGCTGCTCCGCACACCCCGGAGCTGTTTGTAACACGTTCTCCTGTGTCTTTTCCCTGAGCTTTTGTTCACTTTGCTGCCCGCGTTCCCCTGTGAACCCACAAGGTGCCAGACTTCATACCCCAAAACTGGTTTCGCTCCAGTCTCAGGTCACTAAGGTGGGATCCTGTCAAACCACCACAACAGACTGTAGGAAACGATCATCTTGCAAATATAATAGGCCCAAGCAGGATCTCTCAGCAGAGCATATTTTGTTAACGATTTTGCAAGATCGAGTGTTCCACCTAAAGGTAGGCAAATAGGGCAAAAAGCCCCTGCTTGTATCCCCCAAATCTCAGCTGCAATTTCCCTCCCCTGTTCCCCACTGGTTGGTACTTCAGGGTTTACAGACTACCCAACGCCTGCCTCAGTTTACCTGTCTCACTCATGTAATTCGAAGAGCCCCCTCCTCTTATTGATTTATTTAAAATACGGATTCCTGGCTCTTTGGTTACCCTTCCCTCTAGCTTAACTTTTTAAATACAGTAATCAGTTTGCATTCCAGGATTAGATTGAACAGACTTTGTTTTACATTAAAGATTCAGAGTCTGATGTCTCTCAGTCCTTCCCCCTTGCTGGAGTCAGGCGCTGGGTCCTCAGCTTTGCAAAAACAACATTTGTCCTTCAATGGCTCCTTACAAGACACCCCCATATTGCGGGATCTGCAGAAAAGCATGACGTCTCCGGATGCTGTGCTGTGTCCCCAGAGGTGACAGTCTGCATTAGCAAACACCTCTCCGTTGCTCCCAGGCATGCTGCCCAACACCTGTCCCTCCCCTGTCCCCACCCCGCTGTGTCAACCCCTGGCCTCTGTCCACTGCTTGCCTGTTCGGCTGCAGAGGAAACCCTGGCCCGCAAGGATCTTCCACCACTTGTGATAAAACCCCCATGCACTTTTCATCTGACAACAGCCGTAGTGGTTTCTGCCATCAGGAACCCGGCAGGTTTTAAGGAGCCACTGCAGGAGGAATGTTGTTTTTGCAAGTGTGGATCCAAGGCCTGAACCAGCGGGTGGGGACTGAGGGACATCCAGCTATCAGACCTTGAATATAGAACAAAGTCTTGTGGCACTAATCGCGGAATGCAATCTGATTCCTGTGGTCAAAAGTTAAGCTGGGCAGGGGAGGAGGAGGTAAGAGAGCCAAGAAACCATACCTTAAATTGAAATAAATAAATAAGGGGAGGGTCGTTAGAATTGGAGTAGTGAGAGAGGTAAACTGAAGCAGGCATCCAGGAAGCCTCAGGTGGTCCGTGAACCCTGTAGTACCCAACCAATGGGGAACAGGGGAGGGAATATGCAGCTGGGATTAGGGCAATATAAGTACTGGCTTTTGCCCTGTTCAGTGTGTGTTTACCATGAGGTAGAACATCCAGTTTTGCAAAATCATTAATAAAAATATGCTTTGCTGAAAGATCCCGCCTAAGCCTATTATATCGGCAAGACGATAGTTTTTTACAAGGTTTCCTTGGGAAATGTGGGGGTGAAGGGTGCGGTGCACGGGTCCTGCTGCAGGTGACACCAGCCTTGTGTCCCAGAAGGAAAATCAGAGCAGAACACCCCACCTCGCTTCCTGCGGCTGGCCGGGAATAGCTGCTGCTGGCTTTGCCGTTCAGCATCGGCCATGGGCTGGAATATTCCCCTGGGCAGCGGAACCATCGTTCCCAGCCGGCGGGCTGAGGTCTGCCGCCTCCCCGGGGCTGCTCTGTGCCGTGTCTCGTAAATCACGCCTGTCCCGAAGTCTGGGGAGCTGGCTGGCACCGCACTGGGGGGGTTTATGGAGGTTTTGTTTCTGCATCCTGCCCCTGGCCTCGACGGCAAGTGGGTGCGAGTGAGCCCCGCTGTTGGCGAGGCAGGAGGGGACCGGGGGGCTGTGAAATGTCCCCACGGCACCTTCCTGCCACCCGAGACCTTCAGGTCTAGCTCTGGATGGCCTCCCCCAGTGGGACCCCGTCCCGCCGCGGATGAACTGCGTGTGCGGAAAAAAAGTCCTGCCCTCCCTCCTCTTCCTCCTCCCCCCTCCCTCGCTTCCCCGTCCCCTCCTCTCCCCCTCGGGCCGGGCGGGGCGGGCTGAGGGTCCCTCCCCCGGCGGGGCTCCCGCCGCTGCCGCCGCATCTCGCCGGAGCCGGGCAGCACTGCAGGTATGGGGATGCGGGTCGGGGGGGAACCGCTGCTGCCGCCTCTCCCCCGCGGAGGGGGCTCGTCTTCCCCGCCGGGGCTGCCGGAGCCCGGGGCGGCTGCGGGCGGGACGGGCCGGGGGGCGCAGCCCAGTGCTCTCGGTCGTGTCCCCCGGAGCCCTGCTGGACGGACGGCAGCTGCGGGACCTCCGGGGGGGTGGTCGCTCCTCAGCCCCGAGCCCTGCTGCTAATTAAGGGATTAACTCCGTGACTCAGCAGGAGACACCCCGCGGCGGGGGGGAGGTGCGAGGTTCCCCCAAAGCCAAAGGGGCTCTGGCCGCTCTCGTCCCGTCCTTCCCCTCGTGAGTGACCAGTGGGACGCTTGGTTGTGGCTTTGCTTTAGCAGCTCTTTCAACAAGGGTAGCAATTAACAGGGAAGTTTTTTTCCTGGGCTTTTATCCAGCTGCATCAAAGCACACTATAAATCCTGGCGCTTCTGGAGGAAGCTTTTACCAAAGCCTTTTGTTCTCTAAGAGCCCAAGGCCAAGGCTGGAGGTGGCTGTGGGGGTTTCCCTGGGGAGAGCAGTGGGGTGCTCAGTGTGATAGGGGGTTTTCCGGCTCTCCAGCCCCTATGGCTATGGAAGGGATGGAGGGGGCTCCCCATCATCTCTTTGCCTCTTTTTTTGCAGGATGGACCTCCCTGATCCCGCAGGTCCTGCTGCGCTCCCCAAGCACATCCTGGATATCTGGGTCATTGTCTTGATCATCCTGGCCACTATCCTCATCATGACGGCCCTGGTGCTCTGCCCGGCCACCGCTGTCATTATCTACCGCGTACGGACTCACCCCACACGCAATGGCATCGTGTGAGGCTGCGGCGGAGATGACACGGGATGGCCGGCTTGTGGGCCAGGGACCACAGCCATGGGACCCCGTGCTAGGGACCCCGGAGAGCCCAATGGTGCACCCCAAGAGCTGGGGAGAGATGGGCAGGAGTTGGGGTGGACCAGCACCCAGACACCTGCCCCTGTAGCTCTCACCAGATGAACCCATTGCCTCCTGTTTACTTACCAAGCTCATGAGGACTGTCGGGGAGATGGCAGCCTGGGCACCAGCAGGGAGATGCGTGACTGCAGATGCGTTGAGCTAGAAACAAGTCACTGCTGTGAAGCAGGCAGGTGGATTTCTCCTTCGCTGGCAACCCCATCTTCTCCCAGGCAAACAGCAAGGAGTGGAAGTGCTCTGCAAAGTTATTCTTCTTTGGAGCTCCAGCTGTTGAGGTGGTTGGGAAAGAAGGGTCAAAGAAAGATGGATATGGCTTCTGGTTGTGCATTCAGAGACTCAGCTAAAAACAGTGGTGCCAGAGCCCGTCCTGGCTGCACAGCAGGCATGCAGCTGGCACCAGCTCCTCCTCTGTCAGATACCTGCCGAATTTGTAGGAAAAACCCTATGGGCTGCTCGGTTCCTCCGGGTCTCACGAGGCAGAGAAACATGGGCAGTTCCTGCCCGTACGACGGCTGCGCTCGGTGCTCCTGCCGATGGGAAGAGCTCCCACCACTCACCCAGCACGCCGGCTCCACTGTGAGGGTCTGTGTGGCCCTCGCCTGGGCTGGCAAAGCGGGAGGAGCCCAGGGGTCCATGCCCAGGCAGTGGCAAGAGACCATATAAGTTCGCACATTGCCTCTTGCTCCAAAATAAATTGAATTTATTCTACACATGAGCGTGTTGTGTAGCTCTGTCCAGGCTACAGATGGTGTCTGGGTGACATGTGCATCATCTGAGGTAAATTGCAGCCTCTCCAGAAACCCTCCCCTCACTGACCCCCTGCACTGCCTTGGCTCAAGGTCCTCAGGGTTCTTGCCCAGCCGTTGAGCCTGCTGGCCACAGCCTCGCAGGAGGGACACGGTGCCAGCCCGGCCCCACGCTCCTGGGCTGCAAACCCGGATCTGGCTGTGAGAGCGACAGCATCCATCAGGCAGTAAGAGGGAAGGATCCCCAGGGACTTTCTGACAGCAGCAACAGCTGCTTTTCTCTCGCTCAGGCGTCCGGCGTCGCTCTCCCCCACCAGCCTCGTGCCAGGCTCTGGCGTGTGGCATAAGTCCTGGGGCTGAACCGGCATCCCGGTGACTCACAGCGGGAAAGGTCACGAATGATGAGATGAGTCAGGCTGGGATGTGGGGAAATGCTACGGTGATGCTGGATCCCATTTTCCGTGCTGGAAAGAGCAGCCCCATGGTGTTGGAAACCCTGCATCCCATCCCTGTGCAGTTTGATCCTCAGCAGCCAGCACGGGGTTTGTTTTTGGCATTGGGGCTGGAGGGGCAGGCAATTCCCAGGGAAGCAGGACCTTGGGTGAACGCCTCCCTCCCCGGGGAGGGAGCCCAGCACAGGGTCACAGCCCCCGGGGAGCGGAAACGCCTGCGCTGGAGCTGCGGTTGTGCCGGGCAGGGCGCGGACATGTATTCCTTGGCCAGCCCAGAAATACATTTCTGTTTCAAGCTGTTGTCTCTCTATCCCCTCTTGAGTTGCAGAATTTGAGGCAAATAACCAGTTGTTTTCCTGTTGTTCCCTTTCCCTCGCTGGCACGGCACAGCAGCGGCAGCTGGAGGAGATTAGGGCTGTGCTGGGTGGGAGCAGCCCTGTCCCTGCCTCCCCCCACACTCTACCCCGGCGTCCTTTCGCTGGGGTCACTGGCGGGTGTGCGGACTGCCATCAGAATCCGGCACCAGCAACCGAAGCTGAGCGGCTTTGCTATGAGAGGAATAGGGAAGAAGCCACAAATATTGGAGTGGTTTGAGGAGAAAGCCTGGTTTGGAGCAAAACACCCGAGGAAAAGCACGCAAAGCCCCCCCGTCCCTGCTGTTCTCACCTCCCCGTGCCCTGTCTATGAGCAGCCGGGGGGTGCAAGCGGTTTCTTTTCATGGTAGAAGTTTTCTGGGAAGTTTCAAGCCCATGGCAAACAATTCCAGGAAAGGCATTGCAAAGCCTTGGAAAGATGGGTTTGCACATGACAACAACAAACTGCACAGGGTAAAATGGCAGTGGGGGAAGAGCAGGGTGAAGCTGGGTCATTTTTAAATAATGAAAATGAAGGGGATGGACTTGACAGATGTGCACTGTTGAGTTAGAAATTGCTCCTCCAGGACTGAGCAAGACAAGCAAATCCCCTCACAGCCCTGGTTTCAGTGCCTGAACAGTGCCGGAGCTTGGAGCCAGTGTTTGCACATTGTTTTGCTGAGGAAAAATGCCTTTTCCTGCCTGTTAGGGAGCGGGTCGAGCAGCGGTGACGCTGCGGCAGGCAGGCGCGGTGCGGGTGCCGGGGTGATTCAGGCTGCCGGGATCCTTCCCTGCCAGTGCTGGTGGGAGCTGGAACATGGCAGGAGTGGCTGCCAGCCTGGGGCTCCTGCTGGGGGGGGGGGGTGTGGTGTGTGTGTGTGCTGGCAGCTCCGGTGTGGAGGGGGTGGCACAGGATGCTGGCTGTGGCTCATAAAGAAAGTTTTGGGGAGCCCCAGCAGCAAGAGCTGACCCTGAACATCTTGGGTGCTGTGGGGGGAAGTGTCGCCTGGAGCAATTGCTGATAAAGGACCCAAACATGAGCCCCGTGGCCCCAAAGGGAGACTTGTGGGATCCCCACTCCCGGCTGTGGTGGGGTCTCCAGGAGCACTTCGCAAACACCATGGGCTCGTCCTTCCCCAGACCCAGGAATGAGCAAATCCCTGTGGGGTTGGAGCACTTGGAGGGGCTTCTTGTGCCAGAGGGGAGAGCAGCAGCACTCAGCAGCCACCCATCTGCCTTCCCGTGCTCAGCAGCAGCAGGTCACCATATGCCCCTGTCCCCTTTGGATGGGGGGCAATGGGCCGGGGACATTTCTGCGGGGGGCAAATCTCTGACTGGGAGAGGAAGGGGAAGGGGCAGCGCCTGCAGTCATAGCCTGGAGGAGCGGGGGCACTCGGGGAGGGGCCGTCCCCACTCCAAGGGGTACTGGCCACTGTCCCCAGCGGGGAGGTGTCTGTCAAATCAGGACAGCGCCTGCGGGAGCACAGAGGCTTGGGCGGCGAGCGCTGGGGGGCTGCGGAGGCGGCGGCGTGCGGGGAGCCAGGCGCCAGGGAGCTGGGGCCTCTCGCCCGGCAGAGCTTGTTTTGCTTTCTCCTCCCGTTGCACACCCAGAACAAAAGTTCAGAGGTTGCCCCGGGACTGATGCTGCGCCAGGCTGACGGAGGGAAAGCGGCACCGCTGCCAGCCAGGACAACGCTGCCTGCCGCTGCCCCAACCCCTCGCTGTTGTCCCCGACATGCTGCTGGCACCAGCCCCGGTGCTCTGCGTGGAAGAAGCTCCTTGCTTGGCTCTGGGACAAGCCCAGCCAGCAGTGGGGCATGGGCCTCACCACTGTTTTTCACGTTCCCTGTGCTCATCATGGCCCTACAGCCTGGTGCAGGGTCTCTGCAGCCTCCAGCCCGTGGCTTGGGGACAGCAAGGGAGGCTGGTGGCAGCGGCAGCACGGTGGCCAGGGGGCTGGAAGTGCCTGGCCTCCCACCCTCAGACTCCTGCCAAACATCTGCAGCAGGCGGGGGCTGGCTCCAGGCCAGATCTGGTGGAAAAACAACCGAGGAAGGAAGATCATGCGAGGGTCAGCCCGCCCAGTGTGCTTGCCATTTGGGGTGGGGGACCCCAATCCAGAGGGTGGAGCAGCACGCTGCCCTCCAGCTGTCTCGCTGGAGCCCCCAGCACCCTTGACTCCCCCATGCTGCCTCCAGCATGGCATGGCACAGCACAGCGGGGACACTGGGTGACATGCCCAGGGTCCCATGGGAGGTCAGTGGCAGAGATTGGGTCAATCAACTGTCGCTCATTAAATCCTCCTTCGTCTGCCACCCCAACCAAGGCCAGTTTGGCACCAGGACCCAAGGAGAGGGGACTTGAAGAAACAGGCCCCTTATTTTTACTTTGGTTTTAGGTAAACAAACTTGAGGAGTGGCTCAGCCTTTACCTGTGCATGGTGGGGATCAGGGACACGTGAAAGGGACACAACCACACTGTGCCACCACTGTGTCTGCCATACTGCTCCTCCCAGCCCTCAAGACCCTGTTAACCATGGGAAAGCCACCAAAGCCCCACGCAGGCAATTAGGGGATATAATTAGAAGTCAGTGGCTGTTCCTGTGGGGGGAAGTAGCAGGGCAGGGAGCACAGCCCCAAGCAGTTCCCCAGCTCTGCCCCGCGAGGTGGCTCAAGCCCTGGCCAAGGTCCGCAGCGTCAGCATCTGGGGAGCATGGCACCATGCCAGGGAGCGTGGCTCTGTGCCGGGAACGCACCGGTCCCTGTCGGCTGCAGGATGCAGCCAGGTGCGAGCAGCATGTTGGCCCAGAGCTGCAGCCCCATGGCCCCAAATCTCCGCAGAGCCTGGGCAGTGTTGGGGCCAGCCTGGCCACTGGGGTGTTGTGTTGGGCTCTGGGCAGTCTCCAGGCAGCCGCTGAGCATCTTGGGGGTTTGCCTGGACCTGAGGGAGCACCCCACACAGCTTGAGGACCCAGGCCAGGTCAGGGCTAAGCCACTTCTCCAGCTGCAGTGTAGGTTTAAAGTTTTGGGAAACTGCCTGTGACAGCGGGACCCACAGCTGCCCTGCTCCATGGGTTCCCCAGGTTCCTGGGGGACATACCTGACCCCCAGCCCTTCCCAGCCAGGGCTGCCCTGAGAGCCTGACAACATCAGCCTTTCCCAGGACACAGCATTCCTGGCAGCAAAGGACACGGTATGGGAGATTGTTCCCAGCCTCTTGTAAGCCCATGGCCCCGCTCTCCTTCCCTGGTGGCATCTCCAGCTGTTGGCTCAGTGACAGTGCCCTGGCAGGGCTGGCCCTGCTTTCTAGTAAAGCCAAACCTCATGCTGACAGCCATGGTCCCCCCGGGGCTCACCCACTGCCACCCCATCCTGCCCTCTGTCCCAGGCCAGCCGCCATCCCAAACCACAGCCCCTCCCCAGTGCCCCTCCAGCCAGTTAATCCTGCCATCAATTTTTTTTTCAGAATTTCAGAGAAATTACACCTCACCATGGATATTTCCCTTGGAGCCAGCCCAGGGTAAATGTTTGCATTCCCTGGGTATGCAAACAGGCCCCTGGAAACTCCTTCCCCTGGGGACACCAAGGGCTAAGGGATAGCCATGCCGTGCCCTTGGCCACAGCGGGTCCCCATGGGGCTATGATCCCCCAGCCCCAGCAGAGCAGACCCCCCAGGGCTGCTTCTAGGGGCACCCTAAATTGTAGGGCTGCAAAAGAGAGAAGTGTGATTAACCCTTCCTACCCTGCACAGTGCAGCCATGGCAGGGGAGGACACCAGCCCCAGCTCAGCCTCTCTGGGGATGCTGCTGGGGCGGTTCAGTCCCTGCTCCTCGGGTCCCAGCACCCCGCTAGGGGTGGATGTCACCTTGGCTGGGTGCCCTGCACAGGGTGGGGACACTTGCCTGGCATCTCTCCCACCCTACAGGTTTTTAATCCCCAAGTCCTTGGCTCATATAATGTGTTGTATAAACTTCTGAGCACATGCAGCTGCCCTGTGTGTTGGCGGGTGTGCCACATCCCTGTCACACTGAGGTGCCACCATGGCACTGCCACCCCCCTTCCTCCACAAACCCCCCGCACGGCTGGCGCCGTGTCCGTCCCAGGGCCCACACGGTTAACACCGTTGTCAGTCCGTCCTTCCACCAGCGATTGGCTCCCCCCACTCAGCCCAGCAGCTATTTCTCCGCTGTCGGGCTCCGAGGTGGCAGAAGGCGACAGGGAGAGGTGTCCCCTCCCTTCACCCTCGCCACCACTCTCCCCTGGGGGTGTGAGGAGGGTGTCCACACCCCATACCTGCCCCCGCCATGGGGGGCTGGTCCTACAGCGCCTGGATTTTGCCCCTTTTCTTGGCTGGGCTTGTCCAGCCGGGACAGAGCCAGGAGAGGGAGAAGGTAAGGGGGTGGGGGAGACCCCATGGGATCGGGTGGGCTCTTGGATGGGATGTGGCACCCTGGGGACCCGCCTGTCCCCAAGGCTTGCAGAAAAACTCCCAGGGGTAGGAGTGGAGCACGGTGGCCCTGTGACCCCCCCGCCCAGTCCCAGTGGCTGGATCATGTGGGGTATTTTTCTGAGCTAGTTGTTTCAAAGGGGGAATTGCTGTCCTGGGGTTGGGGCAGAGTGGGACAAAGCCTGGTCCCCCCAGCATTGCCCCCATAGGGGCAGAACACGGGGCTTTTGTTCCATGCACAGTGTCCAGGGGGGTGCAACCATGTTTGGAGGGTGCAGGGACCTCAGTGTCCCCACACCTCAGCGAGCAGAGAGCAGGGTGACAGTCACCCCCAGCCCCTAGCCCCCCTCCCTGCCCTGCTACCAGGATCTGGCCGGCCCATGGAGGACAAACTCTCCAGGCAGAGCCCCTATGACTTTACCTCCTGCCAGCTCCCAAAATAGCTCCTCGGTGACACTTGCGTGAGCCTGGGTCCCCTCATGGGGACAGAAGGTGGGTTCCCCTGGGTTAACCCCTGCAGCACTGCAAGCAGAGGCTGGTCCACCCCAGCCCTTCACTGCTCAGGTCTGATCCAGTCCCAATCCCTCCCTTGCTTGGGCCCGGCTTGGCCATGGCACAGCACCCACTGCGGCTCCCAGGCACCCTGGCTGCCCCTGCCCCTCCGGGGCCCAGAGGGGCTGGGGCTGGTTTCCCCCTGTGCTAATACGCCACCTCCGGCTGTTGTCCAGTCTCTTGCCTCATCCTGGCCGGGTAAACATCCCTCCAGCTGCAGCCAGATGTGCTAGCCGTTTGTGCACACGCATGTGCGTGTGCTAGCCAGCCTGTCCCATCACCATGACCTTGGCATGATGGAGCCGGGCTGCTGCCAGCAGCACTCAGGGCAGGAGACACAACGCTGGCAGCTACCATATCAGCCAGCGCCAGGGATAGATCTGCTGCTCAGGGGGTGTGGGTGGCCAGCAGCCTCCAGCCTGGTCCCATGGGATGCTCCTCACCCCACAGGTGAAATGCTACGACTCGGTGCCAGGCACCATCTACGACTACGGGGCTCTGACCATCGATGGGGACGAGTACATCCCCTTTAGGAACTACGCAGGGAAGATGGTGCTCTTTGTCAACGTGGCCACATACTGAGGCCTCACCCTGCAGTACCTTGGTAAGGGTCCCATGGGGCATGGGCACCCCAGGGGACAGGGCAGGCAGCTGAGGAGCAGGCGGTGTCACCCAGATACGCAGCCCTCAGCAGGTCTCCATGGTCCATCCTCCCCAGGGGAGGCAGGGGAAGGGGTAACGCCTGCTCCCCAGAACTGGGCATGGCTGGGGATGCTCCGAGGGGGTCAGTGCAGCTGTGTGGGTGAGTCCAGTCCCCCGTAACCCACCCCGGCTCTGCTCACACACAGAACTGAATGCACTACAAAACGAGCTGGGCCCCTATGGGCTCGTCGTCCTGGGCTTCCCTTCCAACCAATTCGGAAAGCAGGAACCCGGCCAGAACTCGGAGATCCTCCCTGCTCTGAAGTGAGTACTGTGGTGGGGGCTGCAGGGCACCCCCCCCCCCCCCCCAGCTGGGCTGGGGTCCTCAGCCAGGCAGCGGGTGCATAGGCTCCTGCTGGCTGTGACCCCCAAAAGCACAGAACTTGGGGTGCAGCACTGAGAGCTGCCTGTTGCACAACTTCCTGCCCACCCACCCCTTGCAGGTATGTCCGGCCAGGTGGTGGCTTCGTCCCCAACTTCCAGCTTTTCCAGAAAGGCGATGTGAACGGGGCCAAGGAGCAGAAGGTCTTCACCTTCCTGAAGGTGGGTGCCATGGCAAACGGGGGTGAGGGAGGCAGCACTCAGCTTGTTTTTTGGCACGGAGCAGGCGGGCAAGACAGTGATGTACTGGTCCCCTGTTGCAGAACTCCTGTCCCCCGGTGGCAGAGGAGTTTGGGAACCCCAAGAACCTCTTCTGGGAGCCTCTTCGGAACCACGACATCAAGTGGAACTTTGAGAAGTTCCTGGTGGGCCCCGACGGCGTGCCCGTCATGCGCTGGTACCACCGCGCCAACATCGCCGTGGTGAAGAACGACATCATCGCCTACATGAGGCAGCAGCAGCAGCAGCCGCTGCCACAGGGCCAGTAGAGGCTGGGGCCACCAGCTTGGGGGCGGCTTCTCGCCTTTTCCTGCAATGTCCCCGGCTGCTGCAAGGCTGCTCCCTGTACCCATCCCCTCCTGGGACGCTCCCCAGCAGCAAGCTGGCACACTCCCCTCTCCATCACTCTGCTCTCTGCCACCCACCAGCCAGGATACTGGGCCACCTGGTGGCAGAGACCTTAGCGATGGGAGGGGGACGTTTCACAACTGTGTTCCAGCTCCACTCCCAGCAGTGTCATCTTTTCCTGGCCACCAATTTGTCCCCCTTGCGCCCCCCGCTCTGCCATCCCACCTTGCCGGGCAGCAGGGGGATGCAGGGGCTGGCTGCCCCCGGAGCAGAAGACCCCGTCTCCATGAAGGCTCGGCCCGAAAGCCCCCGGCAGGGGGCGGGCCCGGCCCGATCCTGCCGGGCATGGAGCAGCTCTTAGTGCATTCAAGCTGCCCATGGTCCCGGGGCAGAGACGTGCTCCTCTCCCAGCCAGGTGCAGCCACAGCCCCTCATCCCCTGCCATAGAAATGCCAAATAAAGGCTCTGCAAACACACAGCCCCTCTTCTTGGCCAGGGGTCAGGGGAAAGAGTAGGGGGCACAGCAGTCAACCTGGGGGTACCAGAGTGGAGGGATGGCTCCTAGCTGGAGAAACCTCACATTTTTTTCAGGGCAACTGCAAACATGGATTTATCATCACAGCCCAGCATTGGAGGAGAGGATGAGGGAGAAGGGGTTGGTGCAGAGCATGGTGTGGAAAAAAGGGCTGGGAGGGGGAGACCAAGGACCAGCCCTGGCTAGGAACATGCCAGGGTGTCATTTCCCCTGCTGTCATGAAATAGGTGTTTTGGGTTTTGTTTGTTTGATATCTTGGAGTAAAATTTGAGAGCCTAGCCCCAAGGGCAGTGCTGCAGGGAATGACAGAGGGGGAGCAGGGGTGTCCCTGCCCTGGCAAAGGTGGCAGGACAGAAAAAGGGGGGGTGAGGGGCTGAGGTGGGGGGCATGCACTTGGGGCAGTAGATCCTGGGGTGCCTGTGCAGGGGTTGAGTTCCCTTCACTCCACTCGAGCACATGGGGAATGGCAGCCCTTGCATCCCTCCCAAAAGAAGCAGAAAGACTCAGTTACACTTCAGTCCTTAATAAATACAAAGACACCAACCACCCTCAGCTGTGGCTGTGGCAGGCACATGCCTGCAAGCTGGGAGAGCTCCCCCACTGTCACACGCTGCTCCAGGGCTGAACCGCACCAAGACCCACAGTGACGCCCTTGCACCAGGGCCATCTCCTCTTCCCTGAAGACCTGGCTTAGGTCTCCAGGGACACCAGCCCTGACGTCTCACGGGGAAGGGGATGGCCACAGGGGGTTGACCCCATGCTGGCCACCACCGCGATGGCACCTCAGGTTCCTCCTTCACACCTTCCCCAGGGGATGCACAGCCGAGCCACTCCAGGCCCTGGTTGCAGCCACATCCACCATGTGTCCACACAGGGGGTTAAGTAGCTGGAGGAATCTCCTCGATATATACACATGGGCACACACACACACCCTACTCCTCTTCTGCCAGTCCCACAGTGCAGCCGGTCCTCGATGTTAGGGCAATCTGGGACCTCCCTGTTCTGAGACACAAAAGGGGTGGCATGGGGTTAGCATGGCTCTTCGTGCCCAGATGAGCTCCACGGGAGGGGTGTTAGTCATGGGAGAGCTGTTCCTCCTGAGCATCGATTGCTGTAACCCCATGGGATGCTGGGGCTCAGGTTCATGCCTGGCTTCAGATGCTGTGGGGATGACAGGGAGGATGCAGCAGGGACCGACCCCCCAGGTAGAATCATCCCCTTGTCTGATCAGAGCCAGGGTATGAAGGGAAATGGCCACTGCCTGGCAAAGTATTCCACCCCCATCTCTCACCCAAGTGGCACCTGGGGCTCCCAGGGTGAAGGATGGGGCTCTTCCCACCACTCCAAGGGTCTGAGCCTTACCCAAGTCCTTGGGGACCTGTTTCACCCCAGCCATGGCCTGGGCGTTCTGGCTGCGAGACATGGCGCAGGGCGGGCGCCAAGGGTACTCGGGCTGCAGGAGGAGATGGAACAGAAATGACATGTTACCAGGGATGTGAATCACGAGGCTGTGCTCTATATTTGATTGCTGGGGTGTGAGGAGGAGGAGGGGAAGGAAGAGGACTGAGCATTCACGTGCCAAGAGGACACATGCTCAGCTCCCTGCCTGGTGACTCAGTGGCCATGGAGGATCCGCTTGCGTGGGACCCTCGTGTGGCACAGGTAGACACTCACCGGGGGAAAATGGTGGAAGTTTTGTCCTGGCGTGTGCTCGCTCGGCATCGCTGGCGGGTATCGGATCTGCTGCCACTCATCAAAGCCGTGGCACATGGGGTGAGCCATGGGGGGACTGTACTGGTACTGGTACACAGGGCAGGCAGGGCCCAGTGGCCCCGGCAGTGGCTCAGCGTGCAGCCTCTCTCCAGAAGCCTGCAAGGAGCCGGGGGAGATGCTGGGGAGAGCCCTGAAGGCACCAACACCCCAATGCCCCAGCTCAGAGCTTCTCCTCCAATATGAGATATGGGGCTGAGGCCCCACAGCCCCCAGCCCCTCTGCCCAGGAAGGGTTTTTCCCCCATGCGTACCTGTTTGTGCTGTTTCAGCAGCTTCTTCAGCTTCTCCTTCTCCTCCTTCTCCCTCTGGCAGTCCTCTTTGGAGGCCCGAAGCTGGGAGAAAGGGGGGGATTAGTGCAGAGCTCACTCTGTCACCTTCCTCATCTGTGGGGCAGGGGATGCTGTGGTGCCCCATGGGAATGTCTGCACTATTCCCCCCCCACATGAGACTCCCAGGAGAGGGGCAGAAGGAAGAGATGAGTGAAAGGAGATGCTCTAGCAGTGACAACTGGCAGCTCCAAGATGGGTACAGAAGCCATGACACTGGGGACAAGGATCTCTGACATACCTTGAGGGGACACAAGACTCCTCCTGGGGTGCTGCCGACAGCACCCAGTGCTTCTCACCTGGTTGTTGGACAGGACCAACTGCTTCTGCAGCTTCTCCAGCTGCTGCTTCAGCTCTTCCTTCTCCTCATTCATCCTCTCCCTGTCACTCCGCTCCCGCTGGAAGTCCTCTTCAAAAATTTTCACCTGGCAGAAGGGAGGGGAGTAGGTGCACCTGGCTGTGGGTGGACACCTCCCCCAAACACCCCCAACAGCTATGTTGCCATCCCTGATCCCACCAGCTGCACCAAGCCCCAGGCAGGCAGGTTGGCACGATGGCCCACAGCTGTGGTCCCTCCAGCTGAAGACGTGGTGGATGCTGAGCTAGGTCCCCCATCCCCACCACTGCAGCACAGCCACCTGTCTTGTCCTGCTGGGCTGCTCCTGGCCACACTGGGCTCTTTACTGGGGGGTGCCAGGGCATGTAGCTCCCTCCCCATCTCAACAGGAGCAGATGCCATGTTGTCTTGCCCTACCTGCTGCTTGAGGAGCTCATTCTGGGTCAGCAGCTCCTGCTGTGGCACCTTCCCAGCCGGCTCCATAGCACTGGCAAAGATGGGTGGTGGGGAGGCCTGGACATTCAGGGCCTCCTCTAGTGCCTGGAGAGGAAGAGGAGCGGGGAGGAGGGGTCAGAGCAAGGTGCTGTGCCCGTGACATCTCCGGAGGGCCACAGGCCCAGGCCCAGTGTGGGAAGTGGGTATAACTGGGCAAGAGCTGGGCAGGAAGAGGTTGATCAGGGTCAGATTTTGGGTCTGAGAGACGAAAAGAGGCTCGAGAATGTAAAAGACATTTTGCAGGGAGGGGGGTTTTCCCTGGCCCCCACCTTGTTCAGCCTCTGGATCTCCTTCTCCTGGTATTCCCGCTGCCTGGTGACTGGAGCCAGCTGCTCCTGCAGGAACCGCATCCTCTGCTGCAGGTCCCTCACCTCCATGGCCAGCCTCTCCTTCTCTGCCTGCAGGACCGAGGGAGGAGGGGGATCAGCCAGGGCAGGGCGACGGGGTGTCCCTGCTGCCCTTCCTGAGGGACTCACCTCCTCTGTTTCAATCCGGGACTTGGCCAGAAGCAGCTTGCGGTCAAAATCCCGTTGTTTTTGCTCCCGCTCTGACTCCAGCTCAGTCAGTGCCCTGCGGGCCTCAGCCAGCTCCTGCTGCAGGTCTGTCACCTGCCAGGAGGGAGAGGGGACATTGGCCTGCCCACAGGGACCCACACTGGAAAGGAGGGACAGGCAGCCCCTAAGTCTCCCCCTACAGCTGGTCTCCTCCAAGCCTCCCAGCAGAAACATGTCCCCCAAGCATTCAGACCTACCTTCTGCTCGTACTTCTGCTTCGTGGCTCGGAAGTGCTGATCCCATTGCTTATTCACCTCCAGCAGCTGTAGGAACAGAGGAACAGCTGAACAGGAGCCCAACCCCACCACCAAGCCAGCCATGGTGACCCCCAGCAGCCTCCCACTGCAAAATCACCTCAGGGTCCAGCTGGATGAAGATCCCAGCCCCAGCAGCGCGTCCCTGCGGCTCCGCAGCCCTGTCCCAGTTTCCCCACACCGTCCCAGTCTCCTCATGCGCCCATCACCCACTCTCACCCTGCTCACAGCAGGGCTTCTCCCCAGCCCCATCCTCACCTCCCTGCGCTGGTGCTCCAGGATCTTCACCTTCTTCTCCTTGGCCTCCAGCTCTCCTCTGCCTGGCACCTTCTCCACCGAGGCCCCACTCTGCTGGACACGCACAGGGGAACCATTAGGGCTTTTGTGGAAGCCGTGCCTGAGACAGGCCAAACACGAGCCGGTTCCCCTGCCACTGCCTCCTCATCTCCTCAAGACCCTGAGAAGTCCTGCTGGTCATACTGGGACAAACTGGGGGCTTGATTAAAATCAGGCCACGTTTGCTGATGGGTCAGTGGGCTTCCTGCCTCCTCCCCAGCCCTCTCTGATGGTGACACTGCCTCCTCACCTGCTGCTGCTCGGCAGCTTCCCTCTTCCCGCTGTCCTGGCTGCTCAGCATCACCATCCTCCGGAGCTCCTGGTTCTCACACCTGCAGGCATGGAGGGACAGGTCAGCACAAAGAAACACCCAGGGCAGTCCTATCCCCCTCCCCACCACCCACCCTCACCTGAGCTTCTCCAGTGCCTGGTTTCTCTGCTCCAGGTCCCGCTCCAGCTTGGTTCGCAGCTCATTGTTCTCACTGTGCAGGGTTTCACACAGTGTCTGGGGGGCGAATGCCAGCAGTGTGAGGACCACAGCCAGCCCCAAGAGACTCCTTGACCACCCACCTCACACCAGGCCCTGGCACAGAGGTGGATGTCCACCTCAGGGTGGACAGGAGGTGCTTGGTGGGGGGGGAAAAAAAGTATATATCCCTGTGAAGAGCCCAACCAGCCATTGCTTACCTGCAGGAACGATGTCCGCTGCTCGTTCTTGTGCACCTTGGAGGCCAGGCGCTTGAGCTCAGAGGCCATGTAGCCCATGCGCACAAAGACCTGGTCCTTGCTGGCCTCCTTGGTGCAGCCGCTCAGTGTGTTCTCCAGCTGCTGCAGCTGGGGCAGCAGGTTGGTGTCCTCACTCGGTGACTGCTCCAAGTCCTGGGGACGGGGAAAAGATGAAGCGCGGTCAGATCAGTTCAAGGAGCATCGCAAAGCTCAGGGCAGCCTTGTCACCGCCAGCCAGGGCTGTAGTGGGAGCTGGGCCAGAGCTGAGACCCTCTGCAACAGCCCTCGGTACGCTGACAAATCATGTTGGCTTTGTACAAGTTTGAGTCCCAGCTGCTGGACATGGGACACCAAGTCCCCAGTTGGAAGGGGGCAGTACAGCAGCTCTTTTAGCCCGTGCAGCTCCCCATGTCCCTCGTCAGTCGGAGCAGACCATGCTCCGGGCTTGCTGATAACAGCGGAGACATCACCACCCCAATCCTGTCTTCTGCCTGAATTCTCCCAGTTGACACCAGGACTAGAAATCCCAGCTCCTGAGACTGTCATAGAATCATTTTGGTTGGAAAAGACCCTCAAGATCATTGAGTCCAACTGCTAACCTAACACTAGCACTAAACCATGTTCCTAAGAACCTCATCTCCACATCTTTTGAACACCTCCAGGGATGGTGACTCAACCACTGCCCTGAGCAGCCTGTTCCAATGCCCGACAGCCCTTTCCATTAACATGTTTTTCCTAATATCCAATTTAAACTTCCTCTGGTGCAACTTGAGGCTATTTCCTCTTGTCTTGTTTCTTGAGAGAAGAGACCAACACCCTCCATGCTACAATGTCCTTTCAGGTAGCTGTGGAGAGCAATAAGGTCTCCCCTCAGCCTCCTGAACAGCCTGAACAGCCCCAACTCTCTCAGCTGATCCTCATAAGACTTGTCTTTTCCATGTACACCTCAGCATGTGCCAGGAGCTGAGGTTTGCCACGTGAGGGGTGGCCTTACCCCAGTCCCCATCTCCTCTTTGCCCCTGTCCCCCAGTATGGTTCTGCAGCTCCCTTGCCCACCAGGAACCCAGGTGTTTGACTGCAGCACCAAGCAGGTGCTGCACAGGATTTAAACAGTGGCTGGGAAAGCCCAGGTCAGGAACACCCATCGGCGTCACAGCACACCCTCACCCATGCACTAGGGATGTCCCCTCCCCTGGTGTGGCTTGTTACCTCCTCCACTGCCTGGGAGACATGGCCAGCACAACGCAACCTGTCTGCACACCCCAGTGCCACCCCTGCGCCAATGGGCTCAACTGTCCAACCACTCACCGTGGGCACCAGAGCCACTCACCGCTCTCCCCATCTCCTGAGGAAACCCCTGCGCTTCCACAGCAACGATCTCAAACTCAGAGGAGGATCCCTGCAAGATGGGGGGAAAGCCAGGTCAGGTCTCCCCAGGGAATGGCAACCCAGGACACTTCCATGTGGAGGCAGGGACCACAGTGGGGAAGCTGAGCCCTCCTTTTGGATTTCTCCCTGTTTCTAGAGGCTAAAGGCTGCCTCCTTTTGCTTTAACTAGATGGAGGGTCTCTGCCTCCAGCCATCCCAGCACCAGCTCTCGCGTTCACCAGACTCACGCTTGGAGGAGATTTTCGTGCTTCCCTGTCTGGCTGGGCGCTGCCCGGGACGGCCTGTGTGGAGCTGGGATCAGGGCCAATGGCTGCAGAGAGGGGAGAGGACAGAGTCATGAGCCTTTTGGAGAGCAGGGCCCCTCCCCACTCGGTGCAGGGACGCGGAAAGCTGGCACCCATGAAGCCAGGCACCGAAGGTTTCCACCCCAGCTATGGGGATGGGACAGAAACCCCCTTCTCAAAGGGAGAGCGGCAATGGTTTGACACACTCTGGAGACAAGAGGGCTGTGAGAAACCCTCATGAAAGTCTCCTTCACACCCTCTCCCTTTCCCTGAGCTCAAAGATCCCAAGTCATCAGGTTATCCCTCCTCAGCCACCCTCCTGACTCCTACCTCCAGTTTCCACCAGGTCCTCCAAGGAAGACGATGCCACCAGCATTTTGTTGTCCTTCACAAGGTCTTCAGCTTTCTGCCGCAGCCTGGATGCCTCCAGCTGAGACTCCTCCAGCAGCTCTCCTGTTGTGGACAATGGAAAGATACTCAACCTCCCTTCCCAAAGGGAAGGAGCAGCTGCGGCAGCTCCATCCACCAGCACAAAGCCTCCTGCTTGGGTGGAAAAGAGCCCAGCATGGTTCTTCTTCATCCAAAAAGAACTTTTCTTGGCCAAATCCAATGGCAAAGCCCTACCAGCAGCTCACTGGCTGCAGAGTTCCCCATGCTGACACACAGAGGGCTGGCTACAGGAGGCAGAAGGGCAGCACTGCATCTCTTAGAGGTCTCTGCCACCTCCCAAAAGAGGCATATTTAATCCTAAGTGGTGCAAGGTCCAGCCCACCAGCTTGGGAGTCTGGTACACCAGTGCAACCCCTCTCCCCACCCCGAGCTGCTCCCACACCAGTGAGCCCCAGTCCCAGGCAGGGACATGGTGACATGATGGGAATCATGAGGCCGGTGGAAATTCAGCTGCAGAAGCGGGACTTGAAAGTGGAAGCTGGGTCACGAGACTGAAAACAAAACTGGGGGTGAACAGGGGGAAGGCAGCCAGGGAGGAGAAAGGGGGTGGCATGACTTGGCTGGGGCGTTTCAACACCAGAATGTCCCCCCTGCTGCGGGGAGCACCCAACATCAGGGGCTTTGAGCAGCACCTGGGAAAAGCCCCTGACCCGACAGGGATTGCAGGAGGTGAGGGCTTTCAAAGGCAGAAGAAATCCCAGCACCTGCGACCTGCTACTGCAGGATTCCAAGGAGCTGACCTGGCTCCATCACTTGCCTTTTATTCAGCCGTTTATCCCACTGTAAAGCACACTGGAAGTTCAGCAAAAGCATTGTTCCCTCCACACTGCAGCATGAAAAAGCCCAGAAATCATGCTCAACCCCCAGGACAGGGACAGTCTTGCTACTGCCCTAGTGCCAAGACCCCCTTCCCCAGCTTCTCATAGCACCTTTCCTAATTACTCCAAGAAAGCCCCAGGCTCGGTGGGTCCAGACTGAGCTGCCCCAAAAGCAAATATTGTCCCCCAGCCACGTGGCAGTTACCAATAGACTTGATCCCCTGCATCTTCTCCTTCAGCCGGGCGTTTTCCTCCATCAGCCGCTCAAAGGCAGTGGGTTCATTTTCCTCCGTCCCCCCACCAGGGTCGTAAATGCGGTAGGGTCCTCTCCCTTCCATGCCAGCCATTCAGTCGCCTACTTCCCAGCCAGGCATCCCTGCAAGGCAAGGGAGCACGGTGTCACTTTCCCCTGGCCCCAACCCTGCAGGGGCCTGGGGCGCCAGGCAGACAGAGGCAGGGTGGCCTCACTGGACAGCTGAGAAATGTCCCAGGTGAAGGCACTCCCCACTGTGGCCCTGCTTGGGTTGAATATGCCGGGGTGACTCATGGCCATGAGAAGTGTCACACGAGAAGACATCACTAGCACCCCCAGCCAAGGCCAGTTCTCAGCCCTATGGGGGGTGGGAATCCCTGAGATGGTCACAACTGCCTGTCCCAACACCCCTGTGGAATGGGGACTCAGTCCAGGACATCCACCCATGCTGGTGCAGACTTGGCCACTGCCCCTGGAGCATCCCACTCATTGCAGGGTATTTCTGGGGTGCAGAAAGGATTGCAGGGGGTTGTTTGGGGAGGGGCAGTGTCTGCAGCCGCAAAAGCCTTAACCCACAGCCGGTGGGCTGTTTGGGCAGCACTGGGGTGGGCAGATGAGCCCCAGCAGCCAGGCAGGGACCCACTCTGCCATCCGGCTCAGCCAGAGAAACCAGTGGCCAACAGCATGGCTTCCCGAATCAGGGCATCAGTAACAGCCAGGCACTGGGCCAGAAGCAAAATCCGAGGAAACACCCACATGCCATTTGCTTTTTAAATTCCTTGTGTTTGTGGGTGGCCCAAGGCCTCCCTCTCGCTGAGCTCTGGGCTGGGGACATCCAGGCAGCACCCCAGCCCCAGGTCTCACCCATCTCCTGGGGGTGATAAAGCAGCTGCTGTGAATCACAGCCCAGCTCATCAAAAACACCCCCCACCCCCAATGCCAGCTCACTATAACGCAGGACAGTGTGGCAGCCAAGACAGCCCTGGGGGCAATGCCAGCTGGGGACCACAGGAGCACCCAAGTGCTCTTCCACCCAGCCAAGGCAGCTGGGTGCTCATGAGCTGGGGGAGAGGGGAGAAGCAAAAGGGGGGGGGGGGCATTTTGAAAGGGGAAGAGGGGAAGCCTGTACCTGAAACCATCTCGACCTCAGACTAATGCTTATGTCAGGAGCGATCTGGGCTGATCACCAGTTTAATGACCTGCCTGCCAGGGAGCGGCAGGGACTTTCCAGATGACAACTGCCACCTGGCAGCATCCGCAACCGGAGCCGCAATTAACACCCACCTCATCGGCAGGTAATTACACATGGCCTCAGCAGCGGTCTGCTGCTGGGAGACGCATTTGTCAGTAGGTCTCACATTCCTCCTGCTTTGCCTACTCCAAGCAGCCCCCCATTGCCTGTGGCCCCATGTGGGGAGCCCGCAGCCCTGTCCCAAGCAGCTGGAGGTGGTGACCAAGGGAGCTGCCCAGCAACTATTTCTGGAGCCCACAGCAGCTGTCAGGAAGCTGCAGAAGAACCAGGGCGGTTTCTGTGCCGTGGGTCCCGGTGCTGGAGCATCACCACAGCCGGTAAGAAATCCCCCACCAAGGGATAAGGAAAACTTCCAGAGCAGACCTGCTGGTGGCCTGGGGACCCAGGAGCACCTCCATCACAGGCAAATGCCATTGCTTGTGGCCATGCTACCTGCCTGGTCAGCCAGAGAGAGGATGGGGACAGTGCCACAAGTAGGCTGGGGACCTGAGCCTGTTTCTCACTGGTGTCTGGTGATGCCCTGGGTCCAAACCCAGGGCTCTGGGAGCAACTGCAAAGCAATCTTGCAGTGAGCATCGCGTGGGGTGTCTGTGCCCTCTGCCAGGACGACCCCAGATGTGGGTCAGAGAAGGTGAAGGACAAGCTGCCCTCTCACCATGGAGCCTCTCCCCACGCAGTTTTGCAGCAGCTTGAAATGCCAGCCCCTATTTTCTTGCACTCCAGACCCCAAAGATGGGGGATCTCCACCCCACAGCACATGTGGGAGGTCCCCTACTCCCGTACATCCCTGTCCACAAGGCAACGTGGCACCAAACACCCAAATCCTGCACTGACTATCTCACCCACCAGCAGAGCTCACTCACAGTGTGACCCCGTGTTCTTCAGCTGGAGAGAGTCACCAAAAGTCTTTGCTATTGCCAGTTCTCATTATTTTATTAAGGATTTCTCTACCCAAGGTCTGTACCCCACCAGGCAGACAGCAGCAGAAGAGTAACAGGAGCTGTTTTCAAACAGCAGCCGGGGAGAAGAACTGAACTATCTCCAGCTGACAGAAGCACAGAACAGCCACAAATTCACCAGCTAACAAGACCCAGTGAGAGGGGAGGGTTTCTGCAGCATCTGAGCCCATCACCGGGATCAGGGCAGGTTTGTCCTGGGTGAGGAACAGCCTCATTTCTGCAAGGAGCTGATGGGACTGAATTGACACTCTGAGGACAGGACCCTGGACCAGGTCGCTGTTCCTGGTCCTGTTAGGTTTTGTTTGTTTTCCTTAAGAGTTTTGAAAGGTGAGATTTGCAGTGAGAAATCTCACATTTCAGTAAGAACACCAGAGGAGGAAAGGGGGCTATAGACAAGCATGTAAAAATGGTTACAAACACAAAGAAAACACAACTAGCACAACTCCAGAATAAACCTCCAAACCAGCAAAAAACCACTTCTCTTTTTGCCAATCAACAGCTTCTAATCTAATCTGACAGTATCTCACAGCCCAGGGGGGTTGAGGGCCTGTCACGGACCTTGGCTGTTTGGCTCATAACCGGCTCCGTGCCACCGGCACAGGCTGCCAGATGCTGCAGCTGCCTGTGGGCATTGCTGGTTGTGAGTGGAGCACTGAGACCTTTAGGTAGTAAATTTTTATGACAACTCAGCAAAAGGAGAGAATGAGAGAGCAGGGGAGACTCCCAGGTGATGAAGAAAGCAGGGCTGTATTTAAATAGCTGTGGCTTGGGAACGAGTTGGCACTGTGTAGCCACGGACTGGTTGTTCCCTCCGCATATCGTGGCCCCAGCACCACAGCCATTGCTACACTGGCCACACAGAAGGAAATGACTCCTGCTTTAAAATTACCAAACAGCTGAAGATACAAAAGGCGGAGGATGCAAATCCTGCAGAGCGAGCAGGCCAGCACTGCTGGAGGTTTGCTTTCAGCAGCGAGACCCAGAGCACAGACCGGCCTCCCGAAGCTGCAGGCTTGGCAGCCCACGAATTCTCATCCCACGATCCATGGTGGGGGTTCAGCCCAGCCCTTCGAAGAGCCGGGTTTTCCTTAGCCCAGCACACAACATTCCCAGGCAGTCTCCTCCTCACCAGGATCACCCGAGGTGAAGGCAAATCCCTGCAGGCTGCTAGCATCGTTTTCCCATGACCGGGACTGCCGGGCCCCCAGCATCCTTCCTCCTCAAAGGAAAAGCAAAAGCCACTCAAGATAGACACTATAGAGGATTTTTTTGTTTGTTTTAATAATTTTACTGGAATTCAGCAAAGTGCCACAGCCCTGGCCCAATTTCTTTTCAACTCCAGAGCACCAGCAGCTCCCCAGACCAGGGACAACCATCATTCCTGGGCTGATGGGCCGGGGTCCCTGGGCTCATTTGCTGAGAAGCAAAAGCAGAGCTGGCTTTAGGAGGAAGTAACAATAAGGAGTTTCTGGGCACTGCAGTCAAGTCAGGAATAATAAAAGAAGAGAAAAGCAAACATTGCAAGGCTCAGATCCCAAAGGAAAAGGTCTGAACCTCCACTTGAAGAATTTTTCTTCCCAGCCTGGCCAGCTGCAGAGAGAGGGTGGGAAAGGCATAAGCCCCATCTGAAATGGAGCAGATGTTACAGATGTGCTCTGGCCAGAAATGCCACCCTTGCCTGAGAAACCCAGCTCCCGCAGAACCTTCACAAAGCTACCTGTTTTGAAAAGGAAGCCAGACTTGGCAGTGGTGCTCCCCTGTGCAGCACAGTGGTGTTTTTTGCAATACCCTGTCTTATGCTGCAAAGATATCTTGCTTCATGCTGTCTGCTCCATTTCTTCCCGCTGCAGAGCTCAGTAGCTATCATGGCTGCTTGACACAGCGCTCCAGAGCACAGCAAGGCACAGCCACCCCTTTCCTTGCAGCTCCAGTGCAACCCAGGCTGCTCCTGTCCAACCTGGTGCACTTCAGCCAGGCAAGAACCAAGCAGCAAAAGACAGCAGAACCACAACGCTACACCTGCAAAGCCACCTTGCTCACCCAAAGCCCAAGAATTGTTTCTTAAAACTAAATCTGCAATGCCACAGGAGTAGATGGTTCAGCTTCTTCCATCCATGAGTGTTTTGTACCAGCTACTGACAAGCAACAACCCACAGCCCTGTGCTAAATAGGTCTCCCTGGCATATAGGTCAGGCGAAAAGGGCATTGTGGGATTTCTTGCAGTGCCAGGAACGATGCCAAAGGCTGCAAAAAGCCTCCACTCTTTTCTTATTGCTTTGCCACACCACGGAGACAGCTCTCATGGACACACCTGGCTAGAACCTTCCTGCCTCCAGAACTCACTCCAGTGCTCAAAGTCCAGTCTCCAGCACGCTTTGGCCACAGTCTCAATGAAATTTGCACTCCAAAACAGCCTGTGGTTCCCTGATACAGGAAGCAACCTTTACCCAGAGGCACTGAAGAATGGAACAGCCAGGTCCCAAGAGACTGCAGGTGCCCACCGAGTCCCATCCAGAGCTATTTTCACCCCAAACCAGGGCTGACAGGCAGCATCTTTCTTTCCTCTGCCCTCAGGGAGAACCCTGGCCTGGAATTGAAGGAGGAGGGATGGGGAGGCAAGCTGTGCACTCCCTCCCCAAAGCATGATGCTGCCATCCCCACTACGTCTATTCCAGCCTCTGGCCCCGAATCCCATGAGGGCTCCTCGGAGCTGCCAACCCTCGGGGTTCCGTCCCTGCCCGGGGAGAACCACAAGCCCAGAAATAGTCAGAAGGCAGATGCGGGGGCCGGGGAAACGCCGGGGTTGTGTAAGGCAGAGCGAGGGGAGGAGCGAGCCCGGGGTGCGGGGCTGTCCGGACCCAGGGGCCGGGGGGAAGGAGGGGACCCTCCCCAGCAGCAGCATCACCCCCCCGGGCCCTTCCCCACCGCCAGGCATCGCCCCCGCCGGTGAGCCCCGGCTCCTCTGCAACCGCCCTGCCCTTTGGGGAGCGGCGAGAGGAGCCGACATCCCCAGCCCTGCCCCGAGAGAGGGGAAACTGAGGCACGGCACGACTGTCGCGACAAGCCCGTAGCAGCCGGGCTGTCCCCAGCAGCGCAGCCCCGGCCCCTTCCAGGGTTGCACCTCGGCCGCCCGCGGAAACCGACAGCCCAGGAAACGGTCAGATACGGGCAGCCTCGAGCCCCGCCGGGACCCCTCGCTGGGGCGGCGATACCCAGTAAGACCCCGGTGCCCCAGGCAGGGCGGCATGGCCCTGTACCGCCCCGAGCTCACCTGCCGTACGCCCCCAAAGCCGGGTCGGCCCCACCGCCGCTCCCGGTACCGCTCAGCTCCGCCGCCAGCACCGGAGGAAGCGCTTGGGGAGACGGGACCGACGGTTCCGCCCCCGGGAAATTCCCAGCCTGACGGACAGGCACCGCAGCCAATCGGCGCGGAGCGAAGGTTATAAAGAGGGAGGGCGGGGATAGGCAGTGAGTGGTCAGCCATGGCGGCGTAGCGGCTGTTTGTGCTGCTGTCCCTCCTGGGCTCCCCGGGTTGCTCTGCTCCCGCGGAGCCGCTCGGCACAGTGGAGCCCTGAGGGGCGGAAGGAGCCGGCCTGCCTCCCCCTCAGGGGATCCCGCTCGCTGGGGAGCGGCAGGCCCGGGCCCAGCAGCGGCTTCCCCAGCTTATCAAGAGACAAGATGGCGGGGCTGAGGGGAGGGCAGGGCGGAGGAGCCACCGTGCACCCTTGGTGCTGCTTCTGAGGTGCAGCCAGCTGGCGGTGTGGAAGAACAGCCGATGGCGGCGCCGTACTACAGGGACCCCAGGTCCTCAGCCGCTGCGGCAGCCCAGGCTGTCCGTTCAGGCCGGGTGCCCAGAGCAGCCTGAGTGCTCCTGCAGGCCCGGTGTGGCTCCCTGGAGCTTTCCTGCTTGGCAGCTGAGGCAGGAGAATTCCCCATCGAGTCTGTCTCTTGAGCTATGTTACACGAGCAAATTACACCTCCCAGGTGGATCGTTTATTACCAGCAATCCTTTGTGCTGCTGCGTTATTGTGCGTTTCATGAACAACAGGATTCATCCAGAGGAGCAGGAACCACAGGGAGCGCCCGCTGGTTTTGTGTAGCTCTTTGGGACTTGCTCTGCAGCAGCCTTTCTTTCTTGTGTTGTTTTTTTCCACAAGGAAGGTGCTTTACGTATATATATATGTAAAAATGACAAAATAGAAGCAAAGAAAGCCTGCTGTAAGCAGACAAGCTCTTTGTTCTCTTCCTGTTCTGGTATTTCTTCCTGGGGTGGCTGGTGCTGGGCTCACGGAGCTGTCGTTCATCGGCGATCGGGCTGTTTCCAGCTGTCCCGGCTTCCTACTCCGCTCAGTCCAGATGGTTACACCGCTTCTTGGCGATTTGATGTTTTGTGTTATAAAAATTAAAAAAGAAAACAAACTCCTTTTCTGCCTGCCCTTCATTCCAAGCAGGACGTTGTCCTGGCAGCCTGGCTGGGTTATGAGGCAGCTCAGCAGGTGCTGGGACGCCGACGTGCTCGTTGTCTGGGCTTGTGCCCAAGGTCTCAACAGGGGATGAGGCAGCAGGACCCCACACGCGGCCAACATCTTCCCTTTTGTTCCCCCAAAGGGCTTGTTTTCCCCCAGAGACCCAGCGCTATTCTGTAAACCCTCGAAAAACCCGGTTTTAAAGCTAAACACATTCCCACGGAACCAGAAAACATCTTGTTTATAAGATAAGGTCTCAGCCTGCAAAAAAATAGCCAAGCCCCAGCTCTGTTTCTGAGCGTACCATCTTGGGTACGCTTGCACCAAAAAAAGCATAGTGGTACTCACCCAGCCGGGTTGCCGAGGGGCTGGGGGGGGTTAGAGCCCTTTGCGCCAGGCCTCTCCGGCTGCAATCCCCAAATGCAGGAAGGCCGGCCCAGCTGAGCTTACTTTTAGGCACAGAGAAGGGGAATTCCCCATGATGGAGGCCCCAGACAGCCTCTGTGTGGTTTTGATAAGGAGCCAGGCACGGCTTAAAGGGCTCCCCTGTGCCGTTACAGGGGCTGCTGAGCCCTGTCAGGTATTAGTCAGCAGCAGGAGGGGTGGGGGGGCTGTTGTGGAGCCTGTGATTCACTTTTGGACAACTGGAGGGCCTGGTTACATCATTCTCCTCGCCTGGTTTCCGAGCGACTTCACCGGGTTTGTGAGCACGTCGTGTGTCTTCCCAGGGAACCTGCTGCGTCTTGCGAGAGGCTTCGTCATTGTCCCTCACGCATTTCCATTCCATTCCTAAGAAAGACGGGGACAGACTTTTTAGCAGGGCCTGTTGTGATAGGACAAGGGGGAGTGGGTTTCCATCCACCAGGATGACAGATGGTCAAAATCGAGGCTGGACCCAGCTGGTGCTGAAGTAAACACCAAAGATTTAAGTGTTTCTGTTTCACAGAGGCTGATTCCAGCTCTTTGCCATGAAGTTGTACCTGGCAGAGCATTTGATCCACACTCGCCAGGCGTGACCTGTGAGGCCCAAAGAGCACCTGGCTTTAGTCCGGGTGTTTGGGTGGTGGGAGCGCAGGTGCTGGGCAGGAAGGGTGAGGAACCAGGGGCTCTGGGACCAGCCAGCAGCTCAGGTACCCGTGGATGTGGTCAGTCAATGGTGTGCCCTCACCCAGCACCTCTCCACCTCTCTACCCAGCTGCTCTTTGTGTTTCTTTCTACCTGAGGTCACCAGCTCGGGCTGGCCCAAATGCCAAGATGAATTTCACTATGAAAACTAAAGGCTTTTGGTTCCCTTGGTCCTTCCTTATTCCTTGGGTCCCGCTGTGCTCACGGGAGAGAACTCACCTGACGGCAGCTGTGATTCATGAGCACGCCTGGGTGGCTGGGAAGATGTGTTCATAGCTGACACTTTTACATACTAGGGTGTTTTTTTTGGCGTAGCGGGTTGGGATTGGCACCTTCAGCAGAGACTTGTTCACATGAAGGCACCCTGATTGCTTTTGTGTCGTTTTGGATCGGGACGAGCTTCCTTTGGGTTGACCCCACTCGTGGGTGAGCAAGGTGGGCTTTGTGCATGGCCAGCGGTGTGAATTCCCTGTAAAAGTGGCCCAGCAGCCTGAGGCATCCAATAGACCCACCTGCCTCGGGTGCTGCTGGGCAAACAGGGTGCATTTCAACCTTCCCAGCGCGATGGGGCAGCTGCAGAGCGGGCGGCGGGTGCAGTCGGTTTGGGTGCTCGTGGGCTTGGTGCGGGGGGCTGGGGGTGCTGCCAATGGGTGACTCCTGGCATCAGCAGCAGGTTTCGCATGTGCCTCGCTGATCGGATGGGTGCTGCGCCGAGGGAAGGGAAGCAGAAGGCTGACAGTGACACTGTGAGAGCGGGGAGGAAGCTCAGGCCGCAGGAGGGGATTTCCAGAACATTGTGATCTGCTGCCTATGCAAATCAGGCACTCGAATTAACTGGGCAGGGAGGGCTCCGGGATGGAGGGCGAGGGAGAGGCAGGGAAGGGAGGCTGGGGGCTGGGAGAGGGAAGGAGGGAGTTGGGGTAGGCGAGGGGTCAGCATAGGGATGGAGAAAGGGGGCAATGGGGAGTGATCTCGCACCCCAGTCCTCCCGCAGCACCTTCCCAGGGGGTCAGAGTCACACTGTGGCTTTCCAGGGATGCTGGGCTGCCTGTGCTTTGCTGAATTCCCTTCTCCCTCCACCTCTTGTGTGAGGCAAGGCTCAGTGTCACCCACTTCACAGGAGGAGATGGGCTCCTCCTGCCTTCCTCCACAGCCTCACCATCCTCCCCCTCCCTACTCCACAGTCAGCAGGGGATGGGTTATGGTGGGACTGGTGCTGTCCCACAGCAGATATGCCAAAAGCTGTGAGAACGGGGGCTGGGAGTGCTCAGAGGATTTCCTTGCCTGCTTTAAGCTTTCAGTTATTTGGAGTCCCAATGTGTAAGATCAACAACATGCACAGAAGGGATTTTCCCCTCTTCCTCTCTCTCCAGGCCATGTCTCATCCAGTCGCAATGCTGAGACAAAGGCTCTTCAGCGCTCATCATGTCCTGGAAAGCGGCTCCAGGCATGATGGTTTGGGGAGAGCAGCCCCGGCAAGCTCCGTCGTTTCCAGCCTTGGCTCACCGTGGGGAACAGGCTGCCTGGCGAGCGGCACCTGGATGTGAGGGGCAAGGCTGCTTCTTCCTCATCTGGCTTGGGAAGAAGAAGAGCTGAAGAAGAAACCTCTGCTGGCTGCCAAGACTTAAGGCTAGGTTTCTCCTGTGGGGGAAGGGGAGGACGGCGGGTGGGATGGAAGTGACTTGCTGATGTTGCAGCATTGGGCCAGGGACCAAGACCAACATCCCGCGTGTCTCTGCACCAGATGTGGCTCCTCCTGGGGTCTGGGAGTAAAGAGTATCTGTAGTGGCCCCTGGAGCTGACTCAGAGGGAGAGGTCTGACCCTCTGCACATCAAACATGGGCTCGCGGGGTTTTTTTGGATGTTGCAACCTGTGAAATCTGGTATTGGCTTTGCCTGGAAGCGAGTCCTTGCCCCCCGGCATTGCTGTTCAATGTGCAAACCAGCCGTGTGCTGGGTGCTGGCGTGTAAATCCCAGACCCTGGCAGCAGCTTCTCTGCAGTGGCCAGCGTGGACCTGCCTCCAGCCCTTACCTTGCTCACAGCCTTTCTAATTCTTCATGGGTTTTTTGTGCTCATCATTTTGTCCTCCCCTTTCCTTTCCTTGCTTTCTTTGAACTGCTTGCCTTCTTGATGATCACAGAGTCTAGGCATGAGATTTGCCACCAATTGCCCTGGGATTGGGCTGGTGGGAGCCAGCGGGTGAAGCGGGAGTGTTCCTGGAGAGCTATGGAGTGTATTTTCACTAGAGACCGGGGTGCTACAGGGATGAAGCTGCTTTGTCTGAAGGGTCTATGACCTGCTCACATAGAGAGGTTTTCATGGACAAAATAGTCCTCACTTGGGGAATTTTTATTTAATTTATTGTCAATTAATACAGTTTGCTAGTGAGTGATTTGGGCATTAAAAACCAAACAAACAAATAAAAACAAAAAAAACCCCAACCAAACAAAAAAAAAACCCCACAAAACAAAACGAACCCCCAAAAAACCCACGAAAAACAAGTATTCTTTCTTTCCCAGGCTTGGCTTAGGCCTTTCTCCTTCCTAGACTCAGCTACTCTCACCCTGTCCCAAATCCTTTGGCAAGGTGACAGGTCACATTTAACCTTCTGGCTGCACTTCTCTGTGTTTCTTACTGGGTTTCTTCCACTCCTCTGTGCTTCTTCTTGGCCCAGGGTCCACAGCCTGTCTTGGTGCTGCTGGTCCCAGGCTCTTCTGGATTCACTTGGAGTCCTTCTAAAGCAACACCCCTGCCCAGCACCTCCTCCTTCCTCCTGGCTGCTGTTAACCAGAGCGTCTCATTTCTCTGGGCCTGGTGCAGAGACCTCAGGCTCTCCAGCATGGGAAGGCAGCAGGACTTTAATTCAGCTGGCATTCAGATGCATTTACTGCAATGCACAACAGCAAATGGGAGCCGGTCTCCAAACAGGAGCTGGCTGCAAACTCATCAACATCTGCAAGCAAGCATCGGGGTGAGAAACAGAGAGAATATGCCCCAGGTGGAGAGTGAGTCCCAGAGGCCATGCTTGGGCTTCCCCAGATGCTGCCACACTCCTGGCATTGCCCTCAGGGTGGGCAGCTCTGCTGAGCTCAGTCCAGTTTGTGGTTCTCCCTCATAGGGCAGCCCACTGAGAGCAGCCCCAGGTGTGCTGCCAACCCCAGCACCATACAATCATACAGTCATTTTGGTTGGAATAGACCTTTAATATCATTGAGTCCAACTATTAACCTAACACTGTCAAGTCCACCACTAAACCGTGTCCCTAAGAACCTCATCTCCACATCTTTTAAGCCCCTCCAGGGATGATGACTCCACCACTGCCATGGGCAGCCTGTTCCAGTGCTTTACAACCCTTTCCGGGAAGAAATTTTTCCCAACATTCAATCTAAACCTCCTCTGGTGCAATGTGAGGCCATTTCCTCTTGTCCTATCACTTGTTCCTTGGGAAAAGAGACCAACACCCTCCATGCTACAACCTCCTTTCAGGTATTTGCAGAGAGTGAGGTCTCCCCTCAGCCTCCTTTTCTCCAGGCTGAACCTCCCTAGTTCCCTCAGCTGCTCCTCATCAGACCTGCGCTCAACAAGCGTGGAGTGGGATGCTGAAATACCCTGTGCCTAAATAGGATGTCGAGTATGCTTAAGTATTTGCAGCAATTAAAATGCCACTGGCTGTTTTCTGTTCCAGCTGTCGCAACCACTGCTGGAGATAGATCACTATGGAGCTGAAGCAAGACGAAGGCTTTTTGGCAGCAGGACTTTCCAGGAGAGGGAGTTGCTCTGAGGAGGAAATCCCATCTTGTTCTCCCTCCCTGTCCCCAAACACTGTGTGACTCTGGTATCTTGCCCTCATCGCAGGAGCAGCTGGCAGTGGGTGCCAGGGAAATTCCTGGCCTTGGGACCAGTGCATTGGGGTCAGTCAGGCTTCCTTACAGCAGCATCGCCCCGAGCTGGGCTGGGGGTGATGGAGTCACCAGTGACAGGCTTAGAGCAATTGTGGTACAGCCAGAAATGTCACTGGAGTGTTTCTGCCTGTGCATACACCCCCCTGTATGCACCCCAGTTTTGGCAAAACGAAGGAGGCAGGATGATGGCTCACATGTTGCAGCCCTTTGCTAATGCCGAGCAGATTTTCCACGCTGTCTGGAGAAGCAGAGCTCCACTGCCTCAAATCTGTCTCTCTCAGGGGTGCTGGGCTATCTCCTGAGCCCCAAAACTTCCTTGGACATCACAGCCTGGTCACCGAGAGCCCTGTTGCCAGCTGTGGGGATGCGGCCAGCTCTGCTGTGCCTCACGCCTCTGCTGCGAGCTACCATGCTGAGATGGGCAGATGAAGATTTGGGTTATACCTTCCCTTCAAAACATCTTCTGCATCTGCTCAAAGCCTCCACAGCAGGTTCCTGGCCAAGCAGGTGACCTGGGAGCTGCTGTGGGCTCAACCCACCCAGGTGCCACCAGGACTGGGGTGCCCATTCCTCATTACACATGGGGCAAGACAGAGGAGCCCAAATCTCCGTGGAAGAGTGAAAAAGCTTCAACCAGGCCCTTTTCCCCTGAGAAAGGTGATTTTGTTACAAGGGGATGTTTTACAGGAAGGCATTGAGGAAATTTTCTGTGGAATAACAACCAGCTGAGTTGTTTCAGCTTCCCTGGTTTGTCTCTACACGTTGATTGCTTCTTGACCTCAGCTGGTTTTAAAGTGCTAGAATAATATTGTGTTATTATTCCTAATGCTGCTTTGATATTGTGAAAGTGAAGCTTTTCCTCACCCACCTGTTCTGAGGAAGACTTGGGTGTTCCAGACTTTTTGTTCTGACTTGGAAACAATTGAAAGTGCTGGAATTTCCCAGTTTTGGAAATTCCAGTTATTTTCGGCTAGGCGCTGGGGGGAAGTGCAAACATAAACTGTTTGGGGGTGTAGCTTCTATGGCATGTGCCTTTCAACTGCTTCTTCAGCAGCTTGAAAACACAGGAAACCACGTGCAAGGACGGGCGGATGCCATCAAGTCCCATTTGTATCTGTTTTATAAAAGCACCATCCACACAATGGCATGAACCCTGCCGGGGGTTTTCAGAGGCGTGAAGTGAAGCTCTCAGTGAAATCCCTTGCTGCTGCCAGCTCCAGACACATTTCTAGCTGCTTTCTCAGTAGCGGGGGACTCTGCGGTGCTGCTCAGATGGGCTTTGGGGTCTCCAGGGCTGGGATCCTGCCTGCAGGACCAAGAGACCCTGACACTTCCCAGCACAGGCCAGTCCCACCCAAACCTGGCTCAATAAATTGACTGCTCTTGCCCCAGGGTCAGCAACAGTAAGGTTTTATTTATGAGATTTAAAGTTGTCTTTTCCATCTGGGTAGATTCCTGGGTTAGTGGCGTGTTTGGGTATGAATTGTTTTGTACCGAGGCAGACAATAACCCCCCTAACCCAGACCCCTCTGCTCCCTTCCCCGAGACTCCCCCATTTGCAACGTGGTGCTGCTTTCCAGCGCAAAGTGAGTTGTCCTCTGCAGGGACCCGAGTGTCCCCCAAAGCTGCAGTGACATCAAGGCGGTGGGTGTGCGTGTGCTGGCTCAGACAAGAAGAAGGGGCTCCTGGGGCCACCTAGTCCTCCCCACCGCACAGGGCCAGCAGAGCCTTGCGGTAGTCGCCGGAGGTGTCCTTCTGCAAGAGGGAGACCCATGTCAGAGACCTGCCTGCCCCAGGGACACCCAGTTCAAGGTGCTGGGCATGGGGAAGGCATCACTCCATGCCCTGGCCACCCCGCAGGCATCTTCACAGCAGTGGAAAATGTTGGCATGTCCCCTCTACAGCTAGACCTGCCAACACGGGGGCTGTTTGGGGCAGGTTCCCCCTCCCCAGGCGATGCTCAGCCCTATGCATGGCACTGCTCATGGCTCAGGTCCCTGCAGGGCTCAGCCAGACAAGGTGACAAGCCAGGGAGGGAATGCCCGCATCCCCTCACCTCGATCATGTGGTGCAGTGATTTGTCAAACAGGTCTATGAACTCGCCCCGGATGTTCAACAGGTCGATCTCGCTCCGGGAAATCATGATCCGAGTAAGGGTCCTCTCATCCGTGCCGGCACCCTGCAAAGGGAAGCTTGAGCAAATAAGCCCGGAGGGACTGGGGCTCAGGGATCCCCCCCAACACAGTCCAAACTGGGGATCTCTGCTTGGAAACATGCTGGGCTTGCTGCCAGCAAGACACAAGTCTGCAGTGTCCCCTGCTAGCCCAGAAAGTTGATGCAGTATTTGAGCTCAGCCCTGCGGTGCTCTGTTGGGGATGGCTGGGAGCCAAACTGCATCACTGCCATGGAGTTAAATCAAAGAATCCCAAAGGGCATCTGTGTGCCCAGCCCAGCCCCCAGAGAGCCCGTCTGCACCTTCATGGACTTGTAGAGCTTGTCAGCGAAGAAGGCTGGCTTGTTCTTCACGCTCCGGACTGCAACACACAAAGGGGAGAGAAAGTGGGCTCCTGGCTGGCAGCACCCAGGGGACACATCGCAGCAAGGATCTGTGCCACCCATTGGGTCAGCTGCAAACCCTCGTTGGTACAGGGGTATAGGCTTGGCTCTGTAGGATGCCCTAAAAATGCCCCAACCCCACACCATGCTGAGGGTCTCCGTGGCCCAAAAGCAGCTGGAATCTGCCCTCATGTTGCCTTGACAGGGGCAGGCAAAGGGGCTGCCTGCCCACTGGGCAGCCCTGCCCCGAGGGAGCACCCGCCGGGCACTGACCGATGGCCAGGAAGGCATCCCGCACATCTCCCGACATCCGCTTCCTGATGGCATGCTCCACGTCGTGGTTGGTCATTTTGATGAACTCCTGAAACACTGGGGTTGGGGGGAGAGGAGAGGGTCACCGTGGAGCCGCTCCATCCCAGCCCCAGGAGACCTGAGCCTCACCCATGGAGGCTTCTGGATCAGATGGGACCAGAGCAGGCTTTGCTGACCTCAACCAGCCACCCCAAATGCCATCTCCTCCCACCACTGGGGAGACAGGGCCACCCCAACCTCCTGCTGCCCAGGAGTCTCCATCCAGCCCAAATCAAAACACTTGTGTCACAGCTGAGGGTCCAGCAGTGATGGAGAAATGTGGTCCTACCTCTGCGGAGGTGGGGGTAACTGCGGGTGCAGAGGATGCTGAGGAAGCGGGTCTCCAGGGAGTCACTGGAGTCGTTGCTGGAGACGTCAGCAAGTTTCTGGGAGAGCAACCAAGAGTGAAGAGGGAGGCAGGGGGACAGGCATAGCAGAGAGGGGCAAAGATGTCAAACAATTCTTCCTGGGACAGCCAGTCCTGAAAACCCTCTTGCAAAGAGGGCAGCCTCTTATGAGCAGGAAAATAGGTTGTTGATTTTTTTTTTTGGGCAAAAAAAGGCGTTTTCTCTGCATGGATGTGAAGGTACACAGCTGCACACTCACATAGAATATTTCCTCTGAGAAAAGACATTTTCCAGTTCTTATGAAAAAAAGCTTTGCAATGCTCATGGTTAAGACTTTTTTTTGTCCTTTGGGGAGGATGTTTTTGGAATGACCAGTGCTGAACAGAAAATTCAGAGCTGCCAGACGCAGCAGCCACCCTTCACCCTGGGCTGTAGCAGCACTGCCTGTGTGTGAAACGGTTGCCCCACTGCTCTGGGGCTCAGTGGGGAGTCTGTACACATTGCCCCTATTAAGTTATTGCTGGAGAGAGTCACCCCTTCCACAGTTCCCACTTTGGTGAGCCAAGAAAGCCAGTCCTGAGTCCCAAGCTGCCAGGAACATGAGTCCTGCATGCAGGCAGGATTGATCCCCAGCCCTCCCAAGGGCAAGAAGGTGACTTTCCGTCTCCCTGGCCAGCTCTGCAGGGAAATGTCCTCATACAGGTCCCATCTGTCCCCCTTGCCACCCCGTCCTCATGCAAGGACCCTGAAGCCCCGAGCAAGCTGAGCCTGCACAGCCAAAGGAGTTCTGGCACATGGGGTTGCTCCTCCCAGCCCCGGGACCCCAGCATCCCCTCAAATATGCAGAAGGCTGAGGAGTGAAAGGGCAGGCACTCACCAGGGTCTCAGCAACAACCTGGTGGAGAGAAAGAGAGAGACAGGAAGACAACAGGGTCAGAAGATGCTGCTCAACCTTTATCCTTTCCTGACAAAGTGAGGGAAGTCTAGCAAAATCCCCTTAAATGACCTGTCTCCAGCTCCCCTGCTTCCCTGGGAGTGGGCCTGATTTTAGGACCTGTGTCCTCCTGCAGTTTGGGATGAGGTAGGTGGTGGTCTTTGGCCAAGCAAAGTGTGCTCCTCACCTCTGGGCTATGGGTACCAGCCCGTTGCTCCTTGGGGAGCATCCTTGCCTGGCCCCAGGCTGGCTCCCACCACCCTGCCCGGCTCCGCCAGGCACAGGCAGCAAGAAGAGGATGAGAGCAACTTTGCAGGCAAAATACAGCGCAGTGTCAGGCCAGCTGCCTCCCGGCTGGCTCGTCCCTGTGTTTGTCATGCCTGGGTCTCTCTTTCTCCGCAGCAGTCGAGGCAAGCGGCAGCGCAGATGGTGGGGCACAGGCAGCGCCTGCGATGGGGCGCAGGCAGCGCAGCACCTGCTCCCTCTACCGGCAGCAGCCCCGCCAGGAGGGCTGCACATCTGCTGCTGCCGGCGTGTGTTAGAGCTGGCAGTGTGGGTTAGAGATGTATGGGTTAGAGCTGGCAGTATGGGTTAGAGATGTATGGGTTAGAGCTGGCAGTATGGGTTAGAGACGTATGGGTTAGAGCTGGCGGTGCTGGGGCAGGACAGCCAAGCGAGAGCTCAGGCTCTGCTCAGCACTGAGCTTCTCCAGTCCCTCTCAGGGAATCACAGAATAGTTTGGGTTGGAAGGCACCTTCAAAGCTCATCCAGTCCAACCCCTGCCACAAGCAGGGACATTTTCACCCAGATCAGGTGCTCAGAGCCCTGTCCAGCCTGGCCTGGGATATCTCATCCACCACCTCTCTGGGCAACCTGGGCCCCCGGGCCAGTGTCTCACCACCCTCATTGTAAAAAATTTCTTCCCCATGTGTAGCCTGAATCTCTCCTCCTCTAGATAAAAAACATTCCCCCTTGTCCTTTTGCAACAGGCCCTGCTGAGAAGTCTGCCCCCATCTTTCTTATTGGCCCCTTTTAAGTACTGCAAGTCTAGCCCAAAGGAGCGGGAGGCCAAGGTGCACACACAGCCCAAGGGTCACAAGTCTCCTGGGACCGGGAGCTGAGCCAGGCAATGGGGCCCCAGCACCCCCTTTGCACAGTTTCTGGCTGCTCAACCTTCCTTCTCCATTTCTGGCTCACCACAGCCCGGTAAAGATGGGGCAATGGTTTGGGGGCTGGGGCTGGCATCCTAGTACACTGGCTGTGTGAAAAGCAGCTTAGGCTTCAGGGCTGCCCCTTGCACAACACAAAAGGTGGGTGGCTCCGGCAGACCAGCCCAAAGCCGCCTTTGAAGCTTAAGTGCCAAATTTCAACATTGCTGTGTGTTGCTGGACCCCAAATCAGCAGCTCTGCAGAAAAAATGCTGCAGCCCCTGGGACTGGGAGCTCCTTGGGCTGCTCTCCTGGTTTGCAGCTTCCATGTGTATAGAGCAGTAGAGCCCAGGGCATCAGAAATTGGGTGTGGGAGCTTGACCTCCAAGGGCATCCTTTCACCTGGCATCTCCACCTGCAGCTTGAGACCCCACCCCAGCATCATTTGCTTCCCTGAGGATGCCATTTCCAGGCCAGGGGATGCAACATCCTCATTTTTGTGACACACAACCTGTAACAGCACTGCCAGGATGGTTCTTACCTTGGCATCTTCATGCGCTTGGGTGAGGTTCTCTGGTCCCTCGTCACGGTTGCCCTGTGGTTCAATAAAAAACTTATGAAGCTGGAGAGAGGACATCTCCCAGGAGAGCCCCAGATGAGGGGATGGCAGGCAAGGTCCAGCAGCACTGCCCAGCTGGGTGATGTCTTCTCCATCATCACATCCTTGCAGACCACCCACCACTGCCTGTAGTAGGGAGGGGACCATCCCCAGTGAGAGAGCCGCCCTTACCAGAGCCAGGGAGACAAGAATCCTCTTGAAATGCCCCGATGTGTCAGAGCTCAGGTCATCTTCCAGGCGCTTGTGGTAGGCTGTGGAGAAGGGGGACGGCTGAGCCCTGCACCCCACCTGCCACTCCACTTCCCACCCCCCAGTGCCTGTCGTGCCTGTGATCCCCGTGGGGCCTGTGGATGATGGGGAGGCTCATCTTCCAGCCTTAGCATGGCTGAAGCAGATGCCCCCACCTGTTGTTTTCAGGCCCAGCAGCTCTAATGCCTTGGAAATGAGCACAGGCTCTTGCTCCAGGTGCTCCTGAGAGAAAGGGTCATTGCAAAAGAGCTTTCAGGGGAGGAGATATTGGTGGTGGAGCTGGGGCATGTCACCATAACATGGAGAGGGGCCAAGAGCAGTGCAGGGTGTGAGTGTCTGGTTAAAAAACTATTGGCTTGCTGGTAGAGAAGAGGCTGGGGATTTAACCTGGAGCTTGCAGTTCTTGCTCCCTAGGGAGAAGGGCACACGGATGGAAGGGAAAGAGAAGTGTACGGTCTGGAGGTGTGAGAAATCACAGTATGGATTTGAGGGCTCCTGCCAGCCTCATCCCGTGTTTCCATTGCTATTTAATAACGTGTTGGACCTGGAAAAGATCTGCTCTTGCCTGAAAGGACTAATAGACATTCACAGCGCCAAACCATGGACCCAGCCCAGGGAGAACAGTTGTACCCTGGGCTCTGAAGAAGACCTTGTACAATGTTAAACACAGTCTGTGCCCAGGACCCAGGCATTCCCTGTGTCCCCCCCGTGCCGTACCTTCCTGATATGCCTCGTTGATAGCTGCAATCTCCTGGTTGTTCCGTGTGGCCATGATTTCAATGAGAACACTCTCGTCTGTGCCAGCTCCCTGGAAGAGACCGGTGTGGTGGTGGTGGGGTGCTGTGGGTGCCAGCGCTGGATGGGGACACTGTGGCATCGCCCCACCAGTGCCAGGCAAGAAGGGGCTGCTCAAACCCCAGGGCTACTATGTGCCAGAAGTCAAAGTCCAGCAAATGGCCCAACAGGCTGGTAGGAACAAGCACAGAAGTGTCCAAGTGTGCTGCCAGTGGGGTCTCAACTGGTGTGACTGGTGGGCAGTGGTGCACGCCACTGGTTTGCCCCTACCCTGGCTCCCCTGTGGCTGCCTGCGCCTGGCAGGGCACTGCTCCTGCTGCAAACTGGCAATGCTCTGCAAAGCAATGGGATGCCTCCCTGAGCAGCTTTGTGCTGGCTAGAGCATGCTGGGCTGAAAAGAGGCCAAACTGGGCTCCCAGCAGGTCTTGAGTGCAAAACAGGTCTTTGTCCTGGTGCTTTCTGCTCTGCTTTCCTTCCATATAGGAGACAAGAGCCTGGGGGCTTGTGAAGCCAGGGTGTGCTCACAGCCCCAGGCCACCAACAGTATGGGTACAACCACAGCAAAAACCACTTTGTCCTCGCGTGCCAGGGCCGGTACCACCAGTGCAGCAGTTACCTCCACAGCCTTCCTCAGCTGCTTCGCATCGTACTGCGCCGGTGTCAGCATGAGCCCGAGGATCAGCTTGGCCAGGCTGCCCGACAGCTCGGATTTCAGGTCTGCCATCAGATCCTGCAAAAGCATTTGAGGGTTCAGGCTCCTTCCAGAGGGACAGACCCGCCGAGGCAACACCGGGAAGAAAACAGGGGAAGAGAGTGTGGAGGTGGGAGACATCTGGGAAGACCCTTGGGGCAGTTTAAGGTCATGTTTTAAGGGGTGGCTCTGGTGAGATCCTGGCTCTGGAGTTTGTATGGGGCTGAGGATGGGGCAAATAAACAGGGACACCCTCCCCTCAAGCTGGGGATGCACCCAGAGCTGGAGGCTGATTGACCACTTGGTCTTCCTCAGGGGAGTCATGCCAAGGAAAATAGGGGTGCCCCGGCTGCCCACCCCTCCCTGGGCACGATTTCATTCAGCAAGGGGCAATCTCAGCATGGGAGGAGGCAGGAGGCAGGAGCAGGGCAGCAGGGGGTTCAGCAGCAGTACCCGGCCATAGTGAGCCTTGTAAGCCTTCAGGATCTGCTGCCTCTGGGCATTGCTTCTCTGTGTCAACACATCGATGATGGCCCCTTCGTCCGTGCCTGCAATGCCAGCAGAGATGCTGGGGAGAGCCTTGGGGGGCCAACAGCCACACCATGTCACCCCCACTCCTGCAGACTGGGGAGGTGGGGCATGGAGAGCTCCCACAGCTCCAAAACCATCTCTTTGTTCCCCCTGGGGCTTTCACACACCTCTGCGTGGGCCAGGGTGGGTTCCCTGCCCCAGGAGTTGGTGAGGAGCAGCAGGAAGGGGGGCACTGGGTACATGGTCCCCACTTACCCAGGCCCTTCATTGCCTTCCTCAGCACCTGTGCATCCCCATCATCGTTGAAGCTTCCTGCAGGATGCACGGTTCCTCGCAGCTGTGGGTACACAGAGAAGTTTGGGGTCATCCCTGAGCAGGGTGGGATGGAGGGGGAGAGGGAGGGACGGAGAGAGGGAGGGAGGGACGGAGAGAGGGAGGGAGGGACGGAGAGAGGGAGGGAGGGACGGAGAGAGGGAGGGAGGGACGGAGAGAGGGACGGAGAGTGCCACCTGACAAGCCAAGGCCAAAGCAGGTCGTGTGTTAGTGCAAGCACCTGGCGCTCAGTGAGGACATCCCTGCCATTGTCACCCCTTCCATTGAGGGGCAAACCAAAGCCAGGCTAGCAGAGAGCAGGGAGAAGGTGGTAAAAGGCAGTCCCTGGAGTCTCACTGTCCTGCTCAGTGTCATACCCGCCTCCCCTAGCACTGACACACCTCAACTGGGGCCGGCCACATCAGCTGAGAGCCAGAAGCGGAGTTGCTGAAAGGCTGCCTGCTCCTGCCCTGGAATTCTACCCTGCTGCATCCTTACAGCTCCCAGCACATCTCTGTTGTCCCTGTGCACATAGCGCTGAGGGTGCTTTTTCTGCATGTCCCTATGCACCTTTTTGTGGGTGCCTCCAGCTGCATGCAGGGTGCTGGCTCCCCATGGCACAGCTGTGCCCTGGGTCGGGGTGGGGTGCCCTGGGGTACAGGAGGGCTCCAGCAGGGGCACCAGAGCCAGGGCTGCAAGTGATGCATTGCACAGACATGCAGGGGCTGTCACCCTGAGGGAGGGTGGTCTTGGAGAGAGGAGGAATTAGTGGAGCTCATGGGGGGCAGTCAGCTCTGCTGGGGTTACGTCCCACCAACCTCCTGCCCCAAAACCAGAGAAAAGTGTTGAGAGAAGCCACAGAGCAGGAAGAGCAGAGACACGGGGTTGGCTGTGTCCCACAGCAGAGAGGAGCAGCCACAGATCCCAAGCTGGTGGGGAGCAGAGCGGGTACGGGGGCTGGGGGGTGCTGACCTCTACTTTGGCCACCGCGCTAAGCTCCCACATCCGATACGCCACCTGCGCCGCCTCGGGGAAGAACTCACCTGCGGCACTGCAAGGGGAGGGCAAGGACAGGGGACAGTGAGCCCTGGGGACTCTGTGCCCCACCAGCAGCTGCCCCCCGCCCTGTCCTGTCCCTCCATGAGGGATGTTTTGTGCCCACCAGGTGCTGGGCATGGGGGCAGGTCCTGGGTGCTGCTGTGGGGCTGGGTGGGAATGGGGGGAAATGGGCGGTAAATCCCAGCCGCCCCCATCAGATCATCCTCCCTCCAAGTGTTTGCCCCTGGACTTCTTGTCCAGGAGCCCCCACAGACCCTCTCTCCTCTGGGAACAGTGGAGCAGCCGTGTGCTCCATGGCTCTCCCTGCCCAAAGGCACTGCAGATACTGCCGGTCCCATCCGGCTGCCAGTCCGGATCCAGAGGTTTGTACCCAGCACCAAGGGGATGAAGAGGGACAGACAGGGTGACAGGCAATCTTACTCATCATCCCCTCCGCACAACTTCAGCAGGGCCTTCTTGTACTCCCCGGAGGTGTCCTCCTGGAAAGACAGACAGAGGTGGAGAACCATGCGGCAGGGAGGTTCATGTAGTGCCACGGGATGGGCACCTGGAGAGGGAATTCCCTGAGCCTTGTTCTCGGAGGTGGACACCCAGCACAGGGTGGCTGGGGAGAGGGCTTAGCCCCCCAACAAGCATCAGGAGGGAGCAGCACTGGCAGCAGCTCAGAGGGTGACCAGGCACCTCAGCACTTACCTTTATCATGTTGTAGAGAGACTTCTCATATTTGGTCCTGAACACCTCACGGATGTCCAGCATGTCGATCTCGCTGCGGGACACCATGATGCGGATCAGCGTGTTGTCCCTTGTGCCCAGCCCCTGCAATGGAGGAGCCCCCGCGTCACGCCTGCGATAGCCAAGCAACCCTGTTCAGCCCATCGCATTTGGGGGACCCTCTATCAGATTTCTACCCAGCCACAGGTTTGAAGGAATAACTCCTATGGAGGGAAGAGCAAAGACCCCAGGTCATATAGGTCCTGTCTTCATGAACCTGCGTCAGCCCACCCTCCAGCAGCACCCGTGGCAAGGGGACCTCTCTTTGGCCAGCTGCCCACAGCACTGCGGGCACCCACCGGGGGAGGGGTGATCCACTCACCTTCATGGCCTTGTAGAGCCTTTCTGCAAAATACTCTGCTGTGCTTCGGACACACTTCACTGTGGGGAAACAGAGACAGGGTGAGGGGAGCCAGCACACGGCTTCCCCCATGCCTCCAGCCCCCCACAGTCAGCATCCCCACCCGCCCTGAAGGAGCCTCCCTGAGCTCCCTGAAACTGGGGACAGCCACAATCCCAAACTGCTGGCTCTTGCACAAAGCCCTTCCATCCCAGCGAGGCCAGTGGTGTGCTTTTGCAGCACACCCCACGCAGGGACTGACTTACCCACAGCCAGCATCAGCTTCTCAAAGTCCCCAGAGAGCTCTCCTCGGATGCTCCTCTCGATTGGCTTCCCAGAAATCTTCAGATACTCATCAAAGACTGTGGAACGAGAGTGAGATGATGCCTGAAGAGGCTGCCAGGATACATTCAAGCCCAGCTCCAAGCTTGCAGGAGATGCTCACCCAGGCGGAGGTGCTGCTTGCTTCGCCGGCCAAGGATGTAGATGAACTGGGCCTCGTCCGTGCCCCATTTCTGCTCACCAGCTTCCAGCAGGTCCTTGTGGGATGGGGAAGGTGGCAGAGACCAGTCAGGGTGTTGCTCACATGAGGCTCTGCCCAAGCATGGGCATCATCAGCACCCGCCCACCCTTTGCAGCACTAGGTCTGTGTGGTGCCAGTGCCACCAGCCACATCTCTGCCCAGATGCCACCCATCTCAGTGACCAACCAAGCCTCACCTTGGCATCCTGCTCCACCAGGTCCTCGCTTACCACATCATCCTCCTCCCTGCTGCCCTGCAGAACAGAGACAGGCTCAGCACTGCCAGGCTCAGGCACCAGCTGCCTGCAGACACCTGACAGACAGAGATACCTGCAGCAGAACAACGAGCATCTTCTTGAAGTGGCCGGATGTGTCTCCAACAATATCAGCCTCCAGGTCTCTCTCGTAGGCTGGTGGAAGAGAGAGAGGTCAAGTCCTGGAGACCTGGATCCCCTTAACTCTGCCCGTTTTCCTGGCCTGAGGAGATGCCGGGCAGCCCCCGCCCTCCCCCAGCCCTCACCATCTTTGTAGGCAGCCACCAGGTCATGGATCTCCTGGTTGGTGCGGGAGGCAAGGATCTCGATGAGGCACTTCTCATCCGTGCCAATGCCCTGCAGGCAGAGACGCAGCCCCGTGAATAGCAGGGCCAGCTGGGGTGTCCTCAGAGAGGCCCTGGGGGGGCTGCCCACCCCTTACCGCAATGGCATCTTTGATCTCCTTGGCGTCGCTGTAAGCTGGGGGCCGCATCAGGCTCACGATCAGCCGCTCAAACTTGCCCGTCAGTTCGTACTTGAGGTCTGCAATGAGGTCCTGGTGGAGGGGGAGAAAGGAGCTGGGGGACCCTTTGCTCCACAGCGTCTCTCAGTGGGTCCAGGGAGCAGTGGGTCCCTGCGTGGGCAGCAGGGACATGGACCAGGGAGCATTTCTGCTGTTACCTTCCCGTATTGGGACTTGTAGGCTTGGCAGATTTCCACTCGCTGCTTGTTGCTTCTGGATGTGATGAGGTCGAGGATGGCCTCCTTGTCACTGCCTGCAGGGAGAGATGGGAGTCACATTTAGCCCCACGGCTGGGTCTCACCCCCATGGCTGGGGCTCATCATAGCCACCGTCCTGTACCCAAAACTGCTTGGGGCTGGGAGGAGAAGTAGAGCTGAGCCAGCTCTGGGGAGGAAAGCAGAGCCAGGAGAGGTCCTGACACGCTGCTAAAGCAGCTGAGATGGGAGGCAATGCAGGATGCCCAGCCATGCAAGGGTCAACCAAGGGGACATCAGGGTGACAGTCCAGAAGAGCGTCCATACCAAACCCCTTCATGGCATTGTACAAGGCCTCTGCATCCTGGCTGGCATCAAAGCCTTGGAAGTCCTTCACCGACCCCCTGTAGACCTAGAGGAGAGGAGGCAAGAAGGTGAGAAGGAGCAGCCCCTGGTGGGATATGGGGAGGTAGGAGTTGAAGCTGAGCAGGACTGGAGCAAAGTCTGCTCCCACTCAGGGCTGCCTGAAGGCAAAGCTCAGCCTCAAACGTAACACTTGTTCTTCTCCTCAGTTGTTTTCTTGCCTGTTTGCTCTCCCCACTATGCAAATAGTTTGCGTGCCAGGTTACTGGAGTAAACAGCTTTCCCTCTCATATCTTGCTGTTTGTGCCTCATGTTTAAGCCGGGTACAACCCTCCCCACTGTACCAGCAAGAGCTGGTGGTTTGATGGGAGGTTTCTTGAGCACTTTTGAGTTCTCAGCTCCATCTGGGGGCATCAGCAGAAAAAGGGCAGACCCCAGTAATTTCCTACAGCCTGTTGCGAGCAGGGAAACCCTCTGGGTGGTGAGGTTGCCCAGGGTCTGCACGGCCTCCAAGCAAGGAGACGTAAGTACAGGACAAAATCATAATGGGCTGCTAAGCGGAAAGCACCGAGAAGTGCTAAAGCTGCCAACAGCTTGTTCTGTCCCAGCATGCACTCCAGCAGGGCCCAGGCTGGTCTGAGGGGTTGGAGCAGAGATCCTGGATACACAGAAAGGCTTTCCTGGGGGTCTGAGAAATCCTGGGGGTTGGCATGATCCACTTCTATCTGCTGCTCCACACAACGGGGCACCCAGGAGCAACAACCCCAAGCAGAGACATCAGGAGGAAGCAGGGACTGGGTTTCCCCTCCCTAAATCACGTTCGCCTGGGGGAATTCACCCGGGGGAGCCTTGAGCTGGACTCTAAATGGATCAGCACAAACCCTGGGTGGAAGCAGATGTGAAACCAGCCCAGCACCACATAAGGAACTAGGATACGTTCCCACTGGGGGCAGAGAGCAGAAAGAGCTGAACAGCAGCGTTTCCTTAGTGGTCTCACTGGGAAGTGGGACAGCTGGGAGTCAGACTGAGCTGGGGCTCTCAGCTGTGTCCGTACGTGGGAAACTCTGAGCATCCTCCCTTAGCTCTGCTTCTGTAAGTGCCAACCAGATGCATACACCTCCTAAGGCTCGCTTGCTCAGGATCTGCTGCAGGGCTTATTTAAAATCTCCAAGAACTGTATGAATGGCCAGGGCTGTTGCCAGTGTGGGCATATAAAGCCAACATGTCCCCAGAGAAGGTGGGCATCAGGCAGGCAGCACCAGCACCCCCGGCCCAGCAAGTGCCTTGAGGATGAGCCTGAGGTGACGGACACAGGGCAGCCCCACACCTGTCATTGCCCTGGGCCCCATCCTAATGCTGCAGCACAACAGTTTCACTGTGCATCTCACACAACCAGCCTCTGTACCCTAATTTTCCAGAGAGAAACCAGTCCAGGCTGGGCACATCCCACGGGATCTCTCTGGAGGAGCTGCTGGCACTGGTGTCCCATGTGGTGGGGACCAGGTCGGTCAAGAGGAGACGCTGCCCTTCGAGGGAGCTGGGCAGGCACAGGGACAGATCGTATTGCAGGTGATTCATCAGGAGAGCTGGATTTAGCCCTGCTTCCCGGCAGCTCACAGACCCTCCTGGCTTGGTGCAAGCTCCTGCCCACACACATGCCTTGCAGTGATGTGAATAAGGAGCTGCAGGGCAAAGGAGGTGCCCGGAGGAAGGACTAGGGTTGAGGGTGGCTGGAGGTGCTGGGGTCACATGAGTGGTGATGGAGAGACAAGATGTTGGCCCTGGTTAAATGTAAAGGAGGAGCAGTGCTGTGTTCCTGCCTGCTGAGCCATTGAAACACAAGCTGCCTGCCACAACAGGGGTAAGGGAAACTGAGGCAGGAACTCAGCACTGTGCATCATGCCATGGGAACAAGCCCCAGGGAGGTGCAGAAACATCACTAGTAGACGGAAAGAGCATCCTGCCCACTGCTCCCTCCTCACACCCCCATCCCCCTCTCCATCCCCACTTCAGCTGCCGGCCCCCCCCCCCTCCCCTCCTCCAGCCTCTGAGTCATCCCGGCCTGCCTGGGACCTCCCAGCTAAAAATAAGCCAGGCTGGGGCCGGGAGGGTGGAAGCAAAATTCCCAGCGTGGCTTCACTCTCTCCCACCACATGGCTGCTCGGGGTCCTGGACCAGTGCAGGGGTGATGCTCACGCATGCTGTGCCTCAGTTTCCCCACCCAGAGGCAATCACCCCCTCAGCCAGGTGGGAAGCTGTGGATAATTGGGCTTGAGGCAACAACTGCTTGTGTTCTCCAGGGAACAGAAAGCAGAGCCTGGCCCTGAGCGGTGGAGAAGGGAGGCTCTGGGCTTGGATTCCTCCCCCGCCTGGCACCTGGCGGGCAGGCTGCACCCCGCCAGCCACAGCTGCCACCCTGCCAGGGTTTTCCACCCACGCCGAGATGTTTTCCTGGCTGCAGGCAGCACCTGCTCACCCAGCTGCCACATTGCACTGGCCCCAGCTCAGAGCAGGGAGAAATCCAGGCTGGGGGGAGAGGCCAAAGTGGGGCTGCACGCCTTGCAGCAGAGTCAGGCAGGAGTTCTCTCCAGCAAAAGCTAAAATCCCCCATCTCTTCACCTCCCCTTCCCACAGCCCCACTTCTCTACCCTATTCCCACTGGGGTCCCAAAAGGATTTTTGCTCCTCCCTATCCCTGTTTTCCCAGCTCCCTGCTCCAGCACTTCCCCCATCCGCATCACATCCAGACAGCACTGGCAGGAATGTAAACAGGCTCCAGACAGCATCGCACTCTGCACGTCAACACCATCCTTGCTGCATGATGGAGATGCTGCCTCAGCTCTGGGGTCTGCCCTGTGGCACCCTCAGTACCCATCCCCATCGTGTGTGGGTCACCCTTACCTTTCCTTTGGGTGCCATGGCTTCCCAAGCTGGAAATCACCAGAGGGAGGGCAAGGAGGAGCTGCAGGAGGGAACAGAAAAGCTGATGTGAGCAAAGTGCCCCTTCTCTGCAGGTTGGGTTCACTAAGGGAGGCTTTGCTCCCTCCCTGCCTCAAGTGCTGATGCTGGCCATTGCCGTGGGTGCGGTACCCATGGGGAGGGCGATGGATGGCTGGGTGCTGCTTCACCAGCCACCCTGTGGTCACTGCAGCAGAGGTCCTTTGGTGCTGGGGACCCCGCAGGCTGGGGGCAGCGGAGACAGGCACCCACGCAGCTTCCTGCCAGCACGAGAGAAACCGGGAGGGGAAGAAAGTGCTGAATACGTGGAAATGGGCTGAGCATCCTCTGCAGGGCTGATCCTCCTCTCTGCACCCTGCAATGCTCCCACTGCAGCCCCCTAAGCCCTGGGGCCATCCCAGCTTCAGCAGCTGCTGGGGACACCCTGTTGCCACACGGTGCTGGGGCTGGGCAGCCCCCACAAGATATCACCAGCTTTTATCTGAGTTTCTGTACAGCAAATCAAGGCCGCTATCAGTCCCACACACGCAGCAGAGCCCAGGAAACACAGACGGGTTTCCAGGGTAACTCGCAGATTGTTTTCTAACACTCACACCATTTATAGCTGCAACCCGCTGCGGTGTGGGCTCTCCCCACCCCCCAAGAGAAAGTCCCCAGACAGCACCGTTTGCTCTGAGAAAACCAACGGAGGGAGAGAAACATCTGGAAAATGGAGTGCGGCCATGAATGAACCGCTGAGCGTCAGCTGAGCTCCAGCCATGAGGCACAGCTCCCTCCTCCCTCCCAGACACGTTGCAGGAAAGCTCAGGGTGCAGCGGGGCCACCCTGGGGGGATTTCTGCCACCACCTGAGCTCTATTTCATGCCATGGAGTGAGTAGGAGAAATCACATGAACTTTCACAGCTTGGCCCTGCATCCCTGTGAGAGCACCCACGCGGGGGGACACCCAGCCCCACAGCCCTTGGTATGGCTGGGTCACCCCACTCACACGCAGGAAACTGCCCGGCACCCGCAGGCGTCTTTGCCAAGGGGAGGAAGTTTTGCAGAAAACCAGAGCTGCCCTCACCTTCCTTCCCTTTTCAGCTGCGGACGCTGCAAGCCTGGGCTGCCCTTCCCTGCGGCTCCTGGCTGGGGGGAGCCCCCGCCTGCCCCGTGCGTGGTTGGGGCTGCACTGCGGCCGGGTGCTGGGTGTGTGCCAGGGGATCCCAGCCCCACGCAGCCTTTTAATGCCTCTCAGGAGCCCGTATGTGAAGCTGCACACTCTCCAGGGAACGGAGAAAAGCCCTGTGTGGCACAGCCCTCCTGCCTCACTCCGTGCATGCAGCAGCCGGGCAGAGACCACCCAACTCATCTCAGCAGTGGCAGGGAATCCCCAGCCACACCCAGTCCCCAGGCTGTCCCTGCAGCGCCTCATCCCTGTCCCCCACCGCTGCTGGCACCTCTGCAGAGGCTGGGGGAGCAGCCCCAGCTCTTGCCCTGCCAGCAGGTGACCCGGGGAGGATGCCCGGACCAACACACTGCATCCATGTGATGAATCCTGAAGGCTGCAGAGCTCAGACAGTGGGATGTACCCGCACCCCTGCCCAGACGATTGGGAGATTTGGGTTGTGGGGGTGCCTGGGCAGAAAGTGCCACGAGAAACACTAAATGACATGCATAGCCTGTCCCTTTTGCAGAATGACCCACCCTTGCCAAAAAGCCTCTGTCCCCCCAGCAGCATCAACCCCACCGGCCTCCCAGGAGCCCAGCGGCTATTTTTGCAGCCTGCTACCTAGCAGGGCTCTCCCAGCACAGCCACACGCGGTGAAGGCGATGCCACACCCAGCACCCCGCCGCCCATCATCCTGCCCGCAGGGTGGAAAGGGAGATTTGCTGGGTTATAAAAAAGCAAGGGAGGTCCCCAAAGTGCCCTGCCCCACCCCAGAGCCAAAAACTTCCCATGCCCTTCTAGAGCTCTGTGCCTCTGGGGTTCAGCATGGTGCATTTGCTGGTGCAAAACTTGGGGGGTACCGAACCAGGGGGATCCTCCCCGCTGAGCCCAGCTGGGACCCCTGCATGGAGGGATGGGAGTGTCCACAGCCACTGCGGCGCTGGGGCACAAAGGCGCATCCTGGCCGGGACACACCCATGGGCCCCACAGCAATGCCAGCGCCCACCCAAAAAGCCCTGCTGGCAGCACTCCCCCCGGCTTTTGTTAAAAAGGAAGAATTTTTCATAAAAAAAAAAAAGAGAACAAGGACCCCCCCTGCAGCCACCCCTTGGAGGGAGCCTCCGCTCGCACAGCTCCCCTCCCCTTGCACGCCACCGCGGTGGCTTTGCACACCAGCACTGTCCCCTTGCCTGCCAGCACAGTCCCCCCGCACACTTACGAGCAGCGCCGAGGCCTGTCCGGGTGTGCTGGCACAACAGCGGCCGCCGGCGCGCTCGGTGCGTACTTGTGGCCGTGCGCTCGTCCTTGGCGTGCAGCTGTTTCCTCCCGGTGAGACGTCACCGCTTGCCGGCCCTCCAGTCCCCGCCTGCCATGGCACCGGGGTCAGGGCTGTGCTCCCACCCTCGCCGCCATGCCGGAGATCAGCCCCTTGGTTTTGGGTGCTCACGGTGCAGGGGGACCCGATACTGCCCACAGAAGCACCCTGTCCCTGCCAGGGTGTGGGGAAGGGGGTCTCTTGGCAGAAAAGCCTCACCGGTGTGCGCAGGGGCTGCGTGCCAGCGACGGTGACGCGCACAGTGCAAGGCGACAAAAGCGCTTGCACTTAACTGCGGAAATTTCACCCCCTTCCGTCCCCCCCGCCCCAGTTTCCTGCTGAATGCTCAGTTACAGGGTACCCCACTGCCTCCCATGCTTGTCCTGCTGCTGGCCATTTCCACCCACACCAAATCACCCCCTTCCCTGGCAAATGTCCATCCCTGACTTTCTGCAAAAGCCAAGGAGCAAGGCTGGCACCCTACAGGACATGTCTGGGGCTCTGCAAGGAGTATCCATGGGGCAGAGGCTGAGCTGGGGAAGAGGCAGCTCGCTGTTCCCCAAAACTTTCCATCCCAATGCAGACACAGGGCTGAGAAGACCTTGCAGCACAGCGGCGGGTGGAGATGCAGGCTGAGATGCTCCTGGCAGGCTGCACTGCTGCTGCAGCACCCTGAGGCCATTCCCTTCTCTGCCTTGCCCAGGCCAGCCACATTCCCTCTTTGCCACCATCCTGTGCCCCAGCCAGCACAGAAGGGCTGGAGGAGCTGGTGGGGCTCCCAGGGGCTATAGGTAGCAGTGTCTGCTGTCTGGCTGATATCAGAAACAAAATCAAGGGCCCCACCAAGATGTTGAAGGCTGCTGGCACATAACCCTTCAGGCATCCAAGCCTTGGTGGTACCTGCCGGCTGGAGCATATCTCTGGGGCTGCAAGGTGGCTGAGCTGCTCAGCTCTGCCTAGCCTGAGAGACAGGGGTCCTGGGCAGCCGGGATGCCAGGCTGGCTGTGACACACCTGATGGCTGGCAGTATATCCCCTGCCCCAAGAGACTGGAGGCACCTTGGGAGAAGATGACCCTCAGTGCTTCTCCTTCCTGCCCTGTTGTTCCCTTGGGGCAATGTTCCTTCAGGCTGGCATTGGCATCTGGATGCCTCACTCATGTGAGACAGTGTGGGTGACAAGTGTGGCTTTGTTCACCCTACACTGCAATGCAAGACAACAGCCCTGCTGTCCTCCAGAGGCTCCTGGCTACACCAGGGTGTGCTGAGCCCCCACCACAGAGGCACCAGCCCAGCGGCTCACAGGGGGCACTATGGACACAGGGCTGCCCTGCACAGCCAGAGCAAAGTAGCCTGTGGTCAGAGCACAGACACACTTCAGGTGCTCCGGATACTTCCTTACTTTGTTCCTGCATTGCTTATGTTTTCTTCCACTGCTCCTTGCAAGCTTTCAGAGCACCAAAAGGCTGGCAAGTATACCAAACTACACCATAGCCTATGCACAAACATAAATAGCTTTTAACCTGAAATATTGTAAGCAGACTCAATCTGCATACTCTTTAAAATAACATCAAAGTTAGCACCTCACTGCTAAACACAATCTGTCAGACCCTTCTTAAAGCCCAGACTTGATTCTCCTCTCTCAGGGTCACACCATAGCTTTCCCCATATCCTCTCCCTCCTAGGAGTAGCCCTACAAAACAGCTGTGCCAGAGCCTGAGGGCACTTATATCCCTTACTGGCCCTGAGCAGCCTCACCTGGGACTCACACCCACACAGCCCTGGACCCCATTTAAGCCCAGCCTTGAACCCACTTGAGCCTTTACCCCCACTCTGCTGCTCAGGAGGGAGGTACTGCATCGGGGTTATTCATGGTATTTACTTAATTTTCTGTTAGGGTGTACACAGGTCTTATTGCACCTTTGCATCCCCCCTGAGGTAAGGCTGGATGGGTCAGTCGTGGATGGTGCTGCTGCCTGGTCTGCTATCAGCTGTACTTAGGCTAGTCAGGTATTTCTCTTTTTCTTTCTCTAAGGATGTTCTCTCTATGCAATGGGGTTGGGACAAGGTTTAGGCAACAACTGGGGTCCTAGTGCCCAAACACTGGTGAACTGCAGGCAGCCTCAGTGCTCTGCTGCTGGGAGCTGGGGCTGTGCCTTGCTGCTGCAGTCAGTTTGTGGACCTGCTCACCTCTCCCCATATTCACCAGGGACAGGTCAGTTTGGGTACATCCACATCTGTAAGTGCATACAGCCCTGTATCCTAACCTGGCTGTATTTTTGCTTTTTCTGCCTGGTTTTCCTCCAAAACCTGCTCTACAAATTGGGAGCACCTCCTGGTGTGAGGTAATAGGGATGGGGGAAGGAGTTCCCCCTGCTACTTGTACAGGCAACTCTGAAATGTTAAACTACCTTACTGATGCCCCTGAGCCTATTAGCATTGCAGGCTCATGTGTATGATCTGGAAGGCATTACAGGAAAAATATTTCTGCATAGATTTCCCATTGTGCAACCCAGAGTGGTGGTCAATGAGAGAAGGACCAGGGTGCTCCCAAAAGGAATTTAAGGGGAGTGTAACTGGGGCTGCCCAGTGCTCACCCTCCCCATCAGCTTGCAGCTGGAGCAGTTTGCCCAAAGGATGGCCAAAGTGAATAGTTTGTTTTGCACAAGATGGAAAAATTATGAAGGTGAGGTGTTCTGGGTGGGACTGGTGTTGTGCAGAGGGTGGGTGCTGCTGGGGGGAGAAAGCAGCCCAGCTGGCCTGACCATGGGCAGCAGCTCTACAGCCCCCAGGAGACACAACAGTTGTCCCCAGAGACTGGGGGTCCAAGTGTTATGAGGACTCACAGTGCCCCATCCTGTGGGGTGGGGTGCTGGGCACTGCTGTCCCACCAGGCTCCCCACTGCAGCAGGGACTGCACAGCCCCGTGATCCTTAGTGCTGCTGGGATGTATTGGTAAGCAGGGTGTCCAGCCAGGTCCCTGGCCCTGTAAGTAGCAGACCATGGGATTTGAAGTGTGAAGAATGGACTTTGCTTGGCTGTGGGGTAACACAGAGGTGCTGGGAGGGTTGGGATCTGCCTTCTGCTGGGAGCACATTGAAATGAATGAAGCAAGGGAAGGAGCAGGAAAAGGGGGACCAGCAGTGTGGACCTCTTCCAGGTTTTCCTTGCTGTGGCTTTGTGGGGCCTCCTCCAACCCTTCCCCATCCTCCCACTGCCCTGGGTGAAAAGCACATGCCCCCCCATGAGATGCTCCCACGCTGATCCCCAAAACCATTGATAAGGGCATCTTGAGGCTGCTTCTTCTTACAGACTTGTAATTGTTACAGCCAGTAGCACACTGGCCTGGTGCACACACATACACACAACCCCTGGCTAAACAGGGGAGGGGACAGGCCAGTGACAACCCCTGGAGCAGTGACTGTCCCACCACACTTGTGAGCCCAGTGAAAAGTGCTTGTGTGCATCCAGCCCCAACCTGCAACTGTGCTGGCAGCATCTTCCCCCATGGGGATGTGATCTGCTGGTGGCCACTGTTGAAACCTGCTCCCCTTTGGAGGATGCTCTGCTCCCCAAATGTGCGCCTCCAGGTGTGCAGCATCTGCCCGGCACTGGGGGAGAAGATGGGGCTGGTGTTGCTGCTGATGGGCAGCAGGGGCAAAGAGGCTTTGGTGTCTGTGTGGCAGTCAGTGGGAGCCTGCCTGGGCAACCCCTGGGGTGCAGGAGGGTGTGAGTGGGATCCCTGCCCGACTCCCTCCCCAGGCAGGGGCAGCCCTGTTTTCACTGGGAATGGTGTAATGGGTGGTATCTGCTCAGAGCAGCCTGAGCAGGACGCCAAGCCCCAAAATGGGACAGGCTGACATAGTCGGTGGCAAGGGCGGTGCTGGAGGTGGCAGAGGTGCCCTCTTGCCCTTTGCTGCTACCCCATGAAAGCCTCCATGTCTCAGCCCTGGGCTCAGCCATGTGCTTCCCAGAAAGTGAGTTACCTTAACAGCACCATGTCCCCAGCGCCCTGCTCATCCTCCTGTGCTTGTCCCTTTCTTATCCCAGTGATGACCTTTTCTTACCTCCATGCCCCCTAACAGCACTGATGCTGGTTATGCTTAGAGCCAAGTGCTGGGTGGCATCCAGCCCAATACACGTGTGTCCTGGCTGACCCCTTTTACCCCAAGAATGCTCACCACAGCTTCCCACAAGAGGAAGGGGTGGAGGGGTGGCTGGGGACCCCCTGCAGCCCTGCATGGGCTGGAGGAAGGCAGGTGCAAGTGTCCTGTGAAATGCTCCATCGCCCTGGTCAGACAGGGCCTGCCCCAGCAGCAGGGGCACTTGTGAGAGCAGCCCCGGGCTCCTGCGCCCGGAGGAGAGCCCTGGCAGCCCCCCCGGCAGTGCATGGTGCTGGTTGGAGGTGTGCTACGTGGCCATGAGGGGCACCTCGCCGGCAGCGGTGGGGAAGGGGGAGCCGTCTCCCCCGTTGAGCACACGATACAGCAGTTCCTCCTTCTCGCGGCGAGCCTGCTCCCGCAGCTGGGTCTCCTTCTCCAGCGCCCCGCGGGCGGCCAGCAGCTCCTCCGACAGCTGCCTGCGGGTAAATGGCGTGTTAGCCCTCTCTGCTCCCTGCAGAGCACCCGGGGGCACCATGGACTGTGATGTATTCCCCAAACCCTGCTGTCATAGCATCTTAGAATGGGTTGGGTTGGAAGGGACCTTCAAAGCTCATCCAGTGCCACCCCAATGCCATGAGCAGGGACATCTTTACCCAGCTCAGGTTGCTCAGAGCCCTGTCCAGCCTGGCCTGGGATGTCTCCAGGGATGGGGCATCCACCACCTCTCTGGGCAACCTGGGCCAGGCTCTCACCGCCCTCTGTGTAAAAAGTTTCTTCCCCATGTCTGGCCTGAATCTCCCCTCTTTCAGCTTAAAACCATCAGCCCTTGTCCTGTTGCTAAAGTCTGTCCCCATCTTCCTTATTGGCCCATTTTAAGTACAAAAAGGCTGCAATAAGGTCTCCCCAAAGCCTTCTGTTCTCCAGGCTGAACACCCTCAGCTCTATCAGCCCGTCCTCCTAGAGCTGTTCCAACCTTGGATCATTTTTGTGGCTTCCTCTGGCCCCTCTCCGACAGGTCCATGTTTGCCCTGTGTTGAGGGCTCCAGTGCTGTCACCACTTCCTACATTGGCGATGCCACTTGTGACTGCTGTCACCCTGCCACCGTGTACCAGTGGATGCATGGGACCTGTGCTTACCTAGCCATGACCAAGTGGTTCTGGGTGCGAACTTGCAGGTCCTCGTTCTCCTGCTGGAGGATCTTCACCTTCTCTTCCAGCAGCAGGTTCCTCTCCACCTGGAAGGGGGACAAGAGGGTGAGGGGGGAGTCGGAAAGTGCCTCTGACCTCCCCGCTGTGCCACCTTGGGGGAAAACTGGCTGGGTAGGAGCATGGTGGCATTGCACCCACATCCCCTCCCCACTCTGAGGGAAGAACCAGACTCTATCCAGTTCTGCTTCAGCTGCAATTTCTGGATGCGATTCAGGTGGGAAGAAGAGATGGAAATAAGAAAGCCCACCGGTAGTGCCCTCCTTGAACCCACCACGCTCTCCAGGTTCAGCAGCTTCTTGTCCAGGCCGTGGATGTGCTCATTCTTCATCTCGATGACGAAGTGCAGGCTCTCCAGCTCCTGCTCCCAGAAGGGGCTGGGGCTGCCGTGCTCCTGCGGGGCACAGGGATGGGGCAGCTGCAGCAGGATGGGCACTCGGGCTGACTGACATGGTTCATACATGACCCCAGCGAGCCAGGTGAGTTCTGCATGGCCCAGGATGGATTTGTACCCCCTGGCCAGAGCCCCTCCACATGCTCTCAGGATCCATCAGAGAAGCACCCCTGGCTTTGGGCCAGCACCCTGGAGCAGGTCCCCTCCCTGACACGCCTCTGCAGAGGCCACTGGTCCCACATCTCCCTGTACCTGGATGTGCTTCTTGTAGTCTGTGCTCAAGAGTGACTCCTCCACCCGTTTCATCCTCTCCTGGAAGGACTTCAGCTGGGAATTCAGCTCCTGGATTGTCTCCTAGGGCAGCCAGGGAAGAAGGAGGGTGGGAGGTGTCCAGGATTTCTTCCCAAGCAGGGGCACTGCTGGGCTATGGCACCCTGGTAACCCCAGGGCTGGAGGAGCCTGCATGGTCCCTGGGCACACAAAGTACTGAGGTGGCCAGCTCAGGGGACCATGGCAGAGCCAGCAGATGGTCCTCAGGCCCTTCAGGAGCACCCCCTCCCCAGGTGTTTCTCCATGGGTACCTGTAAGGCTGCTTGGGACCTGTGGTGGGACTCTGTCAGCAGCAGCTTCTCCTGCTCATGTACTCTCTGGAGCTCTGCAAGGGGCACATGAATTGAGCATCACCAGGGCAGCGAGCCCCACCTGAGCCCCACAGTGCCATGGAGCAGGGGGGCAGCGTCCCCGTAACCCTGCATGAAGCTGGAGGGGCACCAGCAGTGGGGGGCAGGGGGACTGCAGGGGGCCCTGCTGTCCTAGTACGCACCTTGCAGAGTCTCTGTGTGCTCCCTCCTCAAGGCATTGAGCTGCTCCTCTAGCTCCAGGTCTTTTTCCTTTTCCACCTGGGAAGCAGGGAGATGATAAACCCTACCCATGTGACCCACATAAGGGATGCTCTGGCTGTCCCCACCCACCCGTGACTCACTGCCAGACCCGCACCGCTCCCGGCTTCCTAACCCATTTCTAACACTTTCCTTCTCCTAAAAACAGGAGAGCCCAGCCCAGCATGTGCCAGGTTTGTGATCACTGCCTGGGATGTCCTGGCTGGCCACACCTCCCTGTCCAGCCACAGCCCCACCAGCACCTGCCTTTTCAACTGACCTGAATGTGAATGTCCTGGGCAACTCTTGTGGACCTTGCCTGGCTGGCATCCCGCAGCTGCTCCTCCTCCTCCTGGTCTTGGAGGAGTCTCCTGCTCTCTGTCCGCTCCTCCTGCAGTGCTTCCTTCTCCTTCCCATCCTCAGGCAACAGGGCGGCATCAGCTGCAACGCAAACATGGCTGAAACGGCACCGGCCGCGTTCTGCTGACTGGGCTGCTTGGATGTCCTGGGCAGCTGACCTGCCAGCACCTTGTCCTGGGTTCAGGCCCTGTCCTCTTCCCACTGAACAAATCCCTCCCCTGCATCTCACTGATGGGGTTGGTGATGACAGGCTCAGAGAGGACTTGTTAGACTTCCTGCCCTGGGGACAATCTCTGCCTGGGAGGAAGGGATGCTATAATCTCTGGGATGCCACCATGTCCGCCCGCCTGCACCAGTGCCATGTGGAGGATGCAGCCATTATCCCCATCCTCCCCATCCCTGGCGCACGCTGGCTGCTCTGGGGTCTCTCCTACTGCCTTTTTAATATCACACTGAGAAAGCACAGCAGGGGAAAACACACTTTCTTCTCACCATTCTCTGTCTTCAAGTCCGCGAGCTCCTGGGAAGCTGGTCCCCTCTGCTGCTGGGCTTTTAGCTGTCTCTGGCGGAGAGAGAGGGGGCTGGAGCAGGGGGGAGAACAAAGGGGGCAGATGGCTGCAGGCAGAGGACACCTCACAGCCAGGCACCCTGCACTGAGCACCCTTCAGCCCTGCTAAAACACGGGTGCTCAAGCAGCAGTGATGCCTCCCTGACCCTCTGCCACCCCCAAGCACCCATGGGTGCGCACGTGCTGCCTGGCAGGCAGCCCTGAGCTTGTGCCATTTCCCTGTGTCCTTGCCACTTCGCCACATGGCATTGCCACCCACCAGCTGGAAAACCCACACGATGCTCAGGAACCCCCCAGCACGGTGCTGGTGCAAAATAGCCTCTGGCAGCAAAACCCATGGTGGGGGAGAGCAGGCAGCACTTGGCGTGTCCGTGACACCCTCCTCCTGTCCCTGGCACCTTGCAGCTCCACAAACACACCCCTCTGCCGGTGTTTTACGCAGCTGGGCTTTGACAGGAGCAGGAGCGAGAAATGAAAAATAACTATAAATGAGAGGTGATCCTGACCCTGCACAGGGCTGGCAGCAGGCGAGGGCTGGCGGCGGCACAAGCAATGAGCTCAGGAGCGCAGGAATGTGCTGCTCGGCCGTGCGCTCCCGCAGCTGCCGCGGGGCTGATACAACCCAGAGCTGGGAGCTGCCTTCAGCAGCACAGCTCCATGGGACGCTCTCCAGCCCTGTGAGGGCTTAATATAGTCACTTGGGGAGGAGAGAAAAAAAAAAGAGAGAGATATATTTTTATTTGTTGCTGAAAGATAGAAGCAAAGCTCGTCTGCTTGCGCAGCCCCGCCTCCCCGGTGCGGGGCAAACCTTGCCCCCAATGCCCATTGCCAGGTTGTGCTTCTGAGCAGGGTATGAGTGTCTGTGGGTGAGGGAATCCACCTGCCAACATGTTGCCACACTCCAGCCCTTGGCAAAGCCTCTCCTAAAAACAGCAGTCCCTCACAAAACCAGCCTGCAGCCCGGGGGGTGCGGGGACCCCGCTGTGCCGGCTGCACCTCGGCTTGGCTCTGTGGTCACAGCGGCGCAGCCAAATACAGACCAGATTAGGGAGCCTGGCTTGGGAAAAAAAGGGAGGCAAAGCAAACAAGCGTCCCTCCCTCCACATCCCCAGCAGCCACCGTCCCGAAGCTGGAGGGAAGCGCAGTTGCCAGAGAGAGCAGGAAAACTGAGTGTCTGGGAAGCCCCGGCTTTATCTTCCCTTCTATGGCGTGAGCGGCTGCGGCATTGAATGCGGCCCAGGCGTTGAACGCGGCCCAGGCAGCAGGGTGAGGAGGCACCAGGCGATTGGGATTCACAGGTTGTGTTCTTCTTGCTGACACAACTTGCTCTGCAAATGTGGGGTGCCCTGTGATGCCGCCAAGCCCACCCAGCAGCCCTACCTGCAAAAGGTCCCCCAGGTCCCCAGCACCCATCTCATGCTGATGTGAATCCACCTACTATTTAATATACCCCATGTCCTGTGCTGGATGTTGGGGTCTGGTGAGATGAGACAGTTGGGGCTCTGCACGCCTGGGGACACCAAGAGAACCTCAAAATTCCCCCCCCCACGCAGGTTTTACTGTGACAAAGCAAAGGCTGTGCAGGGGGACTGTCCTGGCACGGCAGGGTCAAACAGCCCCCAAGGACTTTGGATGATCTGAGCCTTGCCGAGAGTAGGATGCTGGTACCTCCTCCAGGAGCGACCCCTAAACCTCACCTTCCCAAACCAAACCACCTCTGCTGCATGTGTCCTGCTCGCTGGTGAAGGTGATGCCCAAGGACAGAGCCAGGGCTGGTCACCCCGGCCACCCCCATAGCATAGGCAATGTCCCCAGCACGGATCCAGGGCACTTTCACCTCTCCTCCATGTCCCAAACCCAGTGGGATGGGGCCTCAGAGACCCTCAGTGGCTCAAGCAGAATGATTTGAGACAACTGCATTGAACTCAGAAGTGGCAAAAGGGAGCAAGAGGTGTACCGGCATCAGCAGACAAATCTAAATACCTGCCCTGAGGCTACGAGTGAGGCACCCTTCCTACCTCTAGGAGCAATTAAAATAGTGTCTGGAGCTAATTTTACACCTGATCACTCAATTGCCCTTTGGGATGAGAGCTCCACTTCCAAAAACTGAGTGAAAAGGAAACGTGGCTGAAAACTTGATCAGAGGCACCTTCAGCTGCCACTTCCAGAGCAGCATGTGGCACCTGCATCCCAGGTATCACCCAGAGCATTTTGGAGAGATGGAAGATGCTTCTGGTACCCACTACATGCAAAAGGAGCAGACTGGGAGTTGCTCCAGCTGGAATGGCTTTGGCCTGGGGAAGAAGCAGCCTGAAATGTCCCACAGGTACTGGCCATCAGCAGCACTGCTGCTCCTGTAATGTCTCAGCACAGAAACCTCTGGCTTAATCTGTGAGGATGCTTAAAAAAAAAGTATCCATGTTCTTAGAACTGAATATTTCTCATGGTCTGGATGGATTAATCAGGATTTCGGTGCCAGTGGAGGGGAGCCCCGTGCAGGCAGCCGGCACAGTGCAGGCAGCTGGGTTGGCTGCAGCCTCTGCTTCAGCTTTTAGCCTGAGGTGGGGGTTTGTACTGTATATTTCTTCCTCTTTTCCTGTTTTACAAGCATGTTAAGCAATTAAACCATGTAATGTTACCGTCAGGGAACAAAATCACAAAGAGGCAGGAAACAAGCATTTAAATCCCGACACTGCTTCTGGGGATGAGGCTTTGCTTTGTGGCTGTGGAGAAGGGGGGACAGGATTTGGCCCATGACCCTAAAACCTCCCTGGGACCTGCAGCAGACGCTCAGTGCTGCCAGAGCAATGCTGGCATAGGTGCATGAGACCTGTCTTCAACTCTGCTGCTGTTTTTCCTCCGGCAATGGTTGTGTTACGAGATGACTATCACCTCTCGTACAGTCAAATCTGTACCGCAGACCGTATGCAAACCCTTCATGCCGTTGACAGCCCCGATTTTTTCGTCCTGACTTTTCCCTGGCTCCTGCTGCTACATATAGTTCCTATATCTCCAAAATAAATTCACCCCAGCCCTGGAAGACAGCCAAGCCTCAACCCTGATCTTTTGGGAAGGCGTCTTGGCCTCTCTCACGCCAGGAGTATGGCTGAAGAGCAAGCGGTGATGTGAAGCAGCCGAGCACAGGTGGATGGAGCCGGGAGGTGAAGTGGCACCTGGGGATGGTGCCCGCAGCTCAGGACTGGGCTCTGTCTGTGGCACTTGCACCCGTGCATCCTTATTGCCCCGCTGCCCACGGACCGGTGACGGGAAGGAGGAGGCTGCCAAGCCGCCTCCCTCGGGGCATGCGGCAGTGCCTGGTATGCCATCCACCCACCAGACACAGCCCAGCACGGGCTCCCCAAGGTCACCTCCACCCTTAGACTGGCCCCAAAAGCCACCACAGTTCCCAGCCCCTATGACAGCCCCCAGCCCCGTGATGTGCATCACAGGTCTTTCCAGGCTCCCCCCTGGGGTTTGAGGGCTCCTCCATCCCCAAGCAACCCCAAGGGACCAGCTCTGCAAGTCCACCCATCAGCAGCAGGTGGGTGAAGGTCTCCCACCCTGCCTTTTCATACTCTGGACATGAGAAGGTGGGCAGAAAGTGGGTCAATGCCTGCCCTTACTCCTTTTTGCCATAAAGGGGATTTTTGGTGCTGCTTTGGGGTTTAACTCACAACTTAGTCACAGCAGCAGAGCTGTTTGATAGGGCACAAACCACGGTGAGCTGTGTCGTGAGCTGAGCAAAAGAGCTCAAGAGTGGGTAAGTGCAGGAAGGGAGGCGTCTGTGGGCAAATGACTCTGACTTAAATTTCCGCACTTCAGTAAATGTGCTGCTCTCAACACCTGGGACCTCAGGGCTGCTGTTTCTTCCTGTCCCATGCCCCTTCTTGCGAGCTCTTAAGAGTCACAAACCCGCCCAGAAGTGTCTGATCTTATGACATGGAGAAGAGTGGGATTTTTTCCATGATACGGAGAAGCAGCCAAGCCTGCAAGTGCTGTAAATAAAGGCACTTGCTGGCTCCAGGGCCGTGCAAGCTCCACGCCTGCTCCCCCCACACATCCCAGCAGCGGGTTGTGCTTTGGCCACATGGTCCCAGGCAGCCGAGCTCTCCCAGCTGCTTCTGCAAAGGACCACTCGTGCAGGGGGACACGCCGGCACCCCAGGGCCTTTCCGACTTTCCTTCTGCCCCTGCCACCCTCCAACAACCACAGCCCACCGACAGCAGTACAAACAGCACATCTATGTTCACAAACAACTCCGAGGCTGATGGCGAGGCACTACGGCAGCATGAGCATGCCAAAAAATAATAATAATTAGCAGCAGATATATTCTAGACCTTAACTTGCAAAAGAGCACTTTGAGTATAGAGCAATGCACTGAGATCTGCTGGGGACTCAGAGCATTCCCCAGCAAAAGCTTTACTTTCAGCACAAGGGGGGATGCAACTTTTCGGACAAGGGGGGGATGCTGTGGGAGTATGGCAGAGATCTAGCTGGGGCAACCCATCCTTGCCCTATATGGGACCAGCATTTCCAACAGGCATTGTCACCCCAGATGCTGCACCCCCCTTTAGTATGGACATCCCCATGATGTAGGTGTTAGCAAACGAGAATTCAACTATAGCATAGGGGCTCTTCCCCAGTGCCCGGAGGGGTGCTGGAGGGTGCAGCAGGGCAGGTGGCTGCTAACACCCACTGTGCCTGGTGCCAGCTCCCCCGCCACAGCACTGGTGGGGTCATGGGCAACTGGGGGCAGCCACACTGCCCAGCCCAGCCACTTCGCTCACACGGGCAGGGGTCCCAAAACACACCTCCCCAGCAGTCCAAGCAGGGGCCCACGCAAACCCCAGCCCCATGCGAACCCCAAATCCATGCAAGCCGCGACCCCACGCCAGACCCGACCCCAAGCAAAGCCCAGCCCGAGCCCAGCCCAAGCCCAGCCCAAGCCCAGCCCAGCAAAGCCGGTACCTTGCCGCCGGCGGGGCAGCAGCGCAGGGAGCTGCCGGTGCAGCCCATGGAGCCCCGGCCTGGAGCCCGCTCAGCTGCGGGGCGTGGGGCGCTGCATCCCCCGGGGGGACCGGCAGGGACGGGACGGGATGAGCCGCGCCAGCGGGGGCTGGCAGGCAGGAAAAAAAAAAAAAAAAAAAAAAGAAAATTCAAAAAAGTCCGCGCAGCTGCTCGCAGGCAGCGCCGGGAGAGGGTGCTCTGCACCCCCGAGCCGCGGGCAGGGCCCCCGGCCGCAGCCTGCCCGCCCCCGGGGCTGGCCCTGGGCGCCCGGCGGGGCTGCTCCGGCCCCGGGGCTGCTCCACCCCGGGGTGTCCCCGCCCTGGGTCCTCTGTACCGGAGTGCTTCATCTCAAGCAGTGGGACACCCCCGCCCCGGGCATGTTCTGTCCCCGGGGTCCCCTGCACTGAGGATGCTCAACCCTGGATGGGGGAAAAGGGAAGCAGGACCCCCGCACTATGTCTGGGGTCCGGCTGGAGCAGGGTTGCCTCAGGGGGCTTCCACTGGTGAATCCACCCCAGTCCCCTGAAACAGGGGATGTGAGGAGCAAAGGCAGGATCCATCCTGCCTTTTACCTTCACCCCGTGAAGTTTAAGCTCGTGTTGCGGTAGTTGTGTAAAAGTGGGAATGTTTTCTCCTGTGGGATGTGTTCTTCTGGCAGCAGCTCTGCTCCAGGGGTAGCTGTGCTGGCTGGAAGGGATTTTCGGTGTGGTCCATACAGCCTGAGGGACTGCATCCCGGCAACTCCCCTCTTGAGCATCCCAAACACCCCGAATACTGGTCCAGGGTGACCTTTTCCAGGAGAAATCCTGCACTTTGGAAGTGACGCCTGAATAGGAAGGGAAACACAGGGATTTGAAAGTGGCCTGCCTAAAAATTAAGGGAAGGCAGGTTCCTCCAAATGTTTTGGGTCTGATGATTTTTTTAAAATACTGTTAAATAATAAACATTCCTAGAAGAGCATACATTCTGACCTGAAAATAAAACCTTGCCACCCAGTGCTGCTGAAATAGGAGAGTTTCAACCTGGTCACGAGGCTGTGCCTGTGTGGAAACACTGCCAGTTTTTGTCAACAAGTTTCTATTCTGACATTTTCCAAATATCCCCTGGGAGAAATCCAAGCAGCCCGTGGCTTCTGGGCTGCCAGCACGCTGGCGTTTCACTGCTGGTCCGGCAGCGCCCGCCCGGCTAGCAAGGGAACAGAGGTGCGTGGTCGCCCCATCACGTGCGACTCGGAGGTGTTTTTCCTGCCCTGGTAACCCTGGGATCTGGGAAATTGTGAAACACCCCTTGGCTAGTAGGGTGGGGAAGATGAAGGGCAGACCCGTGGCTGCCCCAAGTCTCCTGGGGACTGGTGGGACCAGTTGCCTTTGTCCTCTTGGGTAGACGCTGCTTAATCTGGGTGAAGTCTTGTGAGTCACAGCAGTTTTCTGGCATCAGCTCCCACCACTCAGAAACCACTGAGAATGTCTCTGTTCTTATCTCCCCAGCACTTCATACATGGGGCAAGTCTCCTTCCCCCTCCGGAGAGTACTTATTTGGGCTGAGTGGATCATTTGCTGGATAAAAAGCTGCAAGGTGCTGCTCTCCACCTCTTTAGGGTTAATTAAAAATCCTGGTCTAGACTTTGGAAACTGAAGGCGTATAGGGGCAAGCATAAAAGCACATGCTTATTTTCAGGCTGAATTTGCATTGCTGGGGCCATGGCTGTGAACAGGAGCAACTGTGTGGGCAGCTGACAAGGAGCCTGTCCAGCTGCCATCACGTCTCGCTGGTGCAGGAAGCTCCAGCAGCTTGCATGTGTGCTTGTGATAATGTCTGGTTTTACTGGGGGTGCATTGGGGTACCCCCATGCCACAAAGCAGGGCTCTGGGTAGGGTTTCTCTCACTAACAGTGGAGAAAAAACAGAGGATTTGGTCACATCAGGCTGTGGCATCAAGGCAGAGCTGGGGTTTGGGATGGGGTGTGCAGAGAGCACATGCCACTGTGCCATCTGGTGTGAGGTGCTCGCCATGGCTGCTACAGCCCTTCACATCTATGAATCACCAACTTTTGAAGAAAGAACCGCACCAGATTACGTTACATCCCTCCTTCAGCCCGCGGGTGCATCTGCAACGCTGCCTGCTGGTGGCCCTGCCTGTACTGCCCCCAAAGTCTCTTATTTTAGCTTGATTTCTCTCTTTCTCCAATTTTTCCTGTGCGGGCTGCACTGGATGTGTCCCTGTTGGAGAGATCTGCTGTCTCAGCCCTGCTTCATCTTCCTCTGCCCCAACACATTGATAACTTGCTCCCTTTGCAGCGCAGCAGTTAAACAGCCAGAATCTTTTCTGCCCAACCACTTTCAAGCGAAGCAGGGGCTTTCCATGGCATTGTAGGGGTGAGATTCATGGCTGCAACAACTCATCCCCCTCTCCCTAACCAGGGGAGTGTCGGGATCCAGGGCACATGTGGGGCTGGAGCTGCCTGAGGCTGCTCGCAGAGGACTGGAGACAATGGGGATAGTGGCAGAGAGAAGATTTCTGCCTGTGCAAATCAGGCAAGTGGAGATGGTGTGTGGCAGACCCACCTGGGGCAGCTTTGGCTTGTTTTGAAGTTTGCCCTGATGTCTTTTTCAGTGTTATCATGATCTGTCCCCAGGAGCAACAGCGGCTGGAGACATCTCAAGGGCTTTACCTAGAAAAGCGAGCCTAGGAGGGTTTATCTCACGCTCAGCTGAATTGCCGTAAATGGGATAACAGCTGGCCGAACATTGAGTTAATTTGTACCAATGGTCATTTAAAGTGTTTGCCAAAGCTTATGGATAAGAGAAGTATTTATGCAAGCTGCTAAAGTGTCTCGTCTCTCTCTCCAGTTCCAGCTGGTAAGGACTGGGCAGGAGGGGGTGGGTACAAGGCAGTGTTGGTGCCAGCACATGGGATTTGCATCTGGCCTTGCATGGTCTGTGTACAGGGTGGTCCTGTGAGCACAGATGGGGTCATTCATTGTTTATGTTTCTTTTATTTTCAGAAACACAGGCTGAAAAAAAAAAAAAAAAGAAAAAAAAGAAAGCAAAAGTGGGGGAGAAGATTTTGCTGAAAGGTTTTTGGGCAATGAGCTGGCCCATGGCAATGCCTGGCAGGTCCCAGCAGCGCTGGTGGCACGGACAGTGGAGAGAGGGGGGGTCTGTGGTTGCACCCTTTGGCCCCGCACGTCATTTGTGATCTGTTTGCTTTTGTAAAAGGGACATACCAAAGTCGTTAACTTTGTCACACATCTGCACCAGCTGCTTTCCTTCAATGCAAATTGAAGATGTTTAGCCAGATCTGCTGGGACCTCGTGACTCGGGTTTCGCATGGGTGAGGTAGCTCAGAAAGCTGTTTGAACTGCAGAGGATCTCGCATGTGTTAGAGCTCAAAAAAACATCGCAGACTCCTTTGGTGAAGATCTAGGTCACACATGTTTCTGCCTTGAGGTACAGCAGTGATTTCAAGTCATTCCTGCCCCTGCCTGTGCTTTTCCAAGCAAAAAATTGTGGATTAACCTGTCCCTACAGTCCTTTATTACCTTATTTTTTTCCCCCATGGCAAAATGGAGTGGGGAAGGATGGGAATGGGGCAATGAAACATTCATCTGCATTGGTTGTGAGAAGCAGGAAAATACCTGGTGTCAGGGGCATGAGACGAGGGCTCTGCCCCTCTCCCAGCCCCAAATCTTATGCTCTAGCCATGCCCATGCCTCTTCCTGTGCATCCCTATCCCCATCTCCATCCCCCGGCTGCTCTGGGGCCTCAAAGTGAAAACTAATCCTGGGACATAACTTTCCACCCTGCTCCAGAGTGGGACGAATGGGGCTATTTATTTCTTGCCTTTAAGCATCTGCAGCGGATCAGCAACGCAGTTGTCGCTGCCGGCACGGGGCGAGCAGCAGCACCCGTCACGGCCCCTGCCTGCTCCCGCGCCCTGCCTGCACGCTCCCAGCTGCCCGCGCTGCTAAATAAGGATGAAGGGCTAAAAATAGAGCTGAGGCAGGGGTTTGGACGAACTGGGCAACCCCTCCCAGGACTGGGAGCGATATGGGGAAACCGGGCAGCGTCAGCATGTGAGGGAGGGCTGAGCTGTCTGCAAGGAAGGGTCCAACACATCGGTCCTAAGTGTGCTGTGGCAGAGAGGAGGCTTGAGACCTGCCACACTCGTGTCCTGTGTGCTCAGTGGGCTCAGCCCCTTCCAGCTTTCCACAGGGATAAACATCTGTTCACCAAAACATATAGGAAAAGCCACACTCCTATGCCATCCATGATGGCGGGGTAACCGTGGGGCCACTCCATCATGACAGGGGGTCTTGGGGCAGCTCTGGCTAGAAAATGGGCACCCAAAGGGAGAAGGGTAGAAGAGGAGGCTCTTAAATCAGAAATGGTGGATAGGTGGGTGGTGGGTAGCGGGGTGCTGAGGTAAACAGCCCAGTCGGGGACTGCCCAACCCTTTGGGTGCTGCCACCCCCCCGCAGCACACACGGCATCAGGTTCAGGGTCTCAAATTATCTCAGCTCTCCATGTGCCCTGTGCTGAGCGCAGGGGAAGTGTGGGGGTCCCGGGTACATGCGTGAGGTGGGTACCGACCCTTTGCATGCCCACAGATGCCTCGGCCAGCTGGAGCGGAGTGCGAGAAGAGGTGGGGAGATCGTCTGGTCTCACCCACCGAAACTCGGCGTTGGTGGGTGCGCTAGTGTGGTGGCTGCACCTCGGCATCCCGCCCCGGAGGCGCCGGGTGCCTGGGAAAGCGCGGCTTCCCGTCCCAGCATCCCTGGGACTCCAGTCCTGCGCTTGCCGATAAAACCAGGGAGAGAGAAAAAAAAGAGGGAGGGAAAATCTGAGCGTACCCAGGGAGAGGGAGGGGAATCGGGAGAGGGGCCGGGCCAGGAGCTAACAGGGTGCAGCCCCGCCGCGCAGCGCGTCCCAGCCCCGTCCGGGCCCCGCCGCGCTGCGTGAAGCTCCGCTCGGGGATCCCGCGCTTGCCTCGCTGCCTCTCGCCGTTCTCTCCCCGCCGCCTTTCCCCGGGTCCTGCTCAGCCCCTGCCGCTGCCGGGGAGATGCTGGTAGCGGGGCTGGCGCTGGCGCTCTGCGCCCTGCAGCTCTGCCCGCCCGCGCTCGGCGGGTCGCAGCCGGCGCTGCTGGTGGAGCGGAGCGGTTCCCGCAGGCTGAGCAAGGTGAGAGACCCCAGCCCCTGCACCCCGCTCCCCTTTGGGCAGGGAAGAGGCCGAGGGGGCTGCCTGGGGGTAAGGGGGGCGCTGGGGGTTCGGCGGAGGGAGCACCCCGAGCGGCGCGGGGGGAGGAAAGCTTCCCCCGCCCTGCTGGGTTTTGCAAGAGCTTCAAAGCGTTTTCTGACCTACAAGGACGAGTGTAAGGTCTGATTCTGGGTGCGCGTCTGTAGCTGGGCTACGGGGGGAGGTGGGATCCCATCGACCTGGCCACGCTGGGGCAGCAGGAATGCAAGTTCAGGTATAGCCTCTGAACAGGAGGGGATTTCAGTTTTGACAAACCCTTCTGGACCAAGGAGCCCAGAGGCCTCTCCTCCTTCGGCTGAGCTGCCCCTGCAGCCTCCCAGCACTCACGCCTCTCGTTTGCTGGTGTTTTCCAGCTCAAACTGCTGCCTCCTCTTTCCCACGCAGAACTGGGCCGGGCTCATCAGCATATGCTGGTTAAGATACAGCTGATTAAGACGTGTGACTCTGACGAGGTGCAGAGGGGAACCTCTCTATTTTCCAGGACAGCTGATGTTGCACCAGGGAAAGGGGAACTGGCTAGGAAGGCTGGACGAGGCTCTGTGGGGCAGCAGAGGGTCTGTGGCACAGCCATATGCAGCCACACACTGATGTTTAGCTCCTGTGGAGCTTTTTTGCCTGCAGACTCGCAGGCAAGGGGCTCCCAGCTCTTGCTAAACATCGGTGCGCAGCCAGCCCCTTGCCCTGGCTTGCCCTGAGCTGTTCCGGGCTGGGGAGCGGGACGGCGGGACGGGCTGCTGGCCTGCGTGGGCAGCGCTGCCCGCTGGGGCTGCCCGCTGGCACTAGGTAATACAGCTTCCACCGGTTCTGCGGCTGCTGAGCAGGCAGGGAGAGCCCTGCACCTGTGGCACAGGGACACGGGCTGCCCCGGATAAACCTGCTTGGGGTGCATCCTCCCCCCTCCCCATCGGGAAAAGATCTGCAGTTAGGCTGGAACCTGCTCGGGGAGGGAGCCCAGGCTGAGCTTTTGCCACCGACTCGCAGCTGTGGCTGTTGCAGGCGAGTGCTGCCATTCCCCTGCCTTCCAACTTGATTTGTGGGAGCAAATGACTCCGGTGCTGTTGCCAGCCTATGGCTTTGCTGGTGGCAGATGGGGACACTGGTGGGACTTGGAGGAAACGGGAGATCTGCCATCCTGGCTCCTATCACATAAATGATGACTCCCTGTCTGGGTGACATCCTCTGTATGTGGATTTTCCTTATCCCATGGGAAAATGCTGCTTCCCTGGTCCATTCAGACCAAACTAGCTCAGGATCAGGCCCCTGGGATATATCAGGCAGGGGGTGAGCCTGGTTCATCTGCCCCCCAAGCATAGCAGAGATGGAAATGTTAAGCCATGTTTAAAATGCAATGCGTGAGTGCTGTTCCTGCTCTCGCACGGGACCAGGTGGCCAGAGCTGGTGGACGAAGGCTCAGAACAGCCAGGCTGGTCCTGGCTGAGCTGGGAGGCTGTGTTGGCCCCTCAGCCCCCCAAGGGCACAGCATGTCCCCAGCCAGCACAGCCAGCACTGCCCTGCCCCAGAGCCCGCTTGCTCTCTTGCCTTCGCTCTCACACACCTTGCTCACTGCTGTTGGCGCTGGCCTGAGGGATGCTGCTCGCCTTGTTCACATGCAAAGTGTTCGGAGGCTGAGCTGCGGCTGGTTTGGAAATCACAGCCTGGGAACCCTCTTTGGGTGAGAAGTACAAGGAAGAGGATTGTGGCAATTGCTGTCTGACAGAGAGTTCCTGCAACACCCTCAGGCTCAGAGAGCTGGGATTGCAAGAAATGCAAATGGAAATATTTATTTGGCATTTGAGGGGGGGCTGAAGGTTATTTTCTGGCTGTGTTTGTAAGCAGATATGTGTGTGAGGGTGCTTGGGGGTCCAGCACTGAGGAAATCTCCTGCAAACCCAGGGCAAGGCTCACCCAGGATCTAACTCCTCCCATCCCTTGGTGTTGCAGGTTGGTGGCTTTTCCTGGGAGAACTGTGGTGATGGGAAGGATCCTGTGGTGCTGCAGAGCCTCTCAGTGGCACCCGACCCCATCTCCATCCCGGGGAGCCTGCGCGTTAGTGCGGCTGTCAGCGGCAAAAAGACCATGGCCTCCCCTCTGAAGGTACATGCTGGAGCTGTCTCCGTGGGACAGGGGAGGGCAAAGCTTCCCAGAACCACCAGCAGCTGGGAAATACCTCACAGTGGGTATGGGCATGAGCAGCCCTTGGAGGAACGAGGCACCGAGCGGTACAGAGCTGAGTGCACTGGGCTCTGTCAACCAGGGCGGAGCGATGGGCATGGGGAGACCAGGGGGAAGCTCCCAACCTTGTCTTGGTGGGAGAAACACCGTGAACTGGGTCATGTTCTGGGGACGTAATGATTCAGAGAGGGAAATGAAACCCCAAGTGCCCTGTGTGCTCCTGGCGGTCGCTGCAACACTTGTTTTTCAGCAGCCAGACCTAGATGCTCCCTTCAGGGACATGCCACGACACTGCTGCAGGAGCCCTGAGCTGACCCAGCTGCCCTGCCCCACTTTTTGGGCATTTTTTGGGATGAGACTGAGCACATCCCTCTGCCCAAGGTGCATGGGCTGTCTTGAGCAATGCCACGGTGCCTGTTTGGGGCTGGGAGGTGCAGGGAGCGTGCTGGGGGAGTGTGGAGGCGGAGCTGTGGGCTGGGAGTGCCGTGTGGTTTTGGAATGAGGCACTAAGGAGAGGAGAAGGAAAAGGTATGTGGGTGCTGGGACGTGCTTGCTCAAGGAGTCAAGCTGAGGTTGGAGGAAGAGAAACCTGCAGGCACAGAGGAACCGAAAGCAGGAGGAGGAGGAAGAGGTTAGAGAGTGTGTGATGGCCCCAAGGACATCCCAAAGAATTGCACAAGCAGGAGCTGGGATGGCTGGGGTGGGGTGGGACAGGCTGGAGGAGCCGTGCATGCTTGTGCTGGCTGTACTGGTCTGGGATACTTTCCCTCCAGGTGTCGCTGGTGGTGGAGAAGGCGCTGGGTGACCTCTGGGTCCAGCTGCCCTGCATCGACCAGCTGGGCAGCTGCACCTACAACGATGTCTGCACCATCATTGACAACCTCATCCCACCCGGCACGCCGTGCCCGGAGCCACTGCTCACCTACGGCATCCCGTGCCACTGCCCCTTCAAAGCGGTATGCCTGAAACACCGGCGCCACTGGCTGTGTACCACCGTGCCCTTTTGTGCAGGGATGGGGGGTTTTGGTTGGCATCTTGCCTACGTGTCTCCTCTCTCTACAGGGCTCCTACTCCCTGCCAGCCAGTGACTTCGACCTGCCCGACGTGGAGCTGCCTTCCTGGATGACCAATGGCAACTACCGTGTCCAGGCGGTCACCAGCAGCAGCGGGGAGGAGCTTGCCTGTGTCAAACTGTCCTTCTCCCTGAAGTCCCAGTGAGGGATGGGGACCGTCCCTTCTCTCCCCACCACCTTTGTCCGCTGTCCCATGCCATCCAGTTGCATCCCATCCTGCCCCAACCTGTCCCTGTGAGATGCCTCCCTCTCGCTGCCAAGAGGAGGCAGCCCCCTGCCCTGCTCAGTGCCCCCTTCCCCTGCTATGCACAGAAAGGTCCCTCTGGCTGTCCCCATCCTCATCCCCAGGGTGTCCCCTGCCCCAACCTTTCAGTGCGACGTGGGGCAGTTATTTTTTACATGGTTTCTCTTTTTTTTTTTTAGTCCCATCAGGGCAATTTTGGACAAAAACATTCCAGGGAAAAGCAATATTTCTTGAAGCAGTGCATGGGGAGGAGGGAGTGTTTGGTAGTGCTGGGGCGGGCTGGACGGATGCAGGATTAGCTGCTGAGGGTGTCCCTACTTGCCCACACCACCTCTGGCCAAAGCATGGGGCTGTTTTACAGAAGTGTCCCCAAAGTGCCTGCAGGAGACCTGTCCTCCTCCAGTAGCTCTGGGTCTGCTTTTGGTGCATCCCTGTCCTGTGCATGGGACCAGCTTGGCAACAGGAGGCACCCTGAGAGCACCTCCCCATGTCCATTTTTGTGACAAACATCACAAGCACAAGAGGACTAAAATCACCTGAGCCCCAGATGGACATTCCCAGTCGCGAGGGACCAAGCGGCTGGTGCTGCTCCCAGCTGTGGGAGAGGTGGCTGGCTGCACTGGCTCTGGGGTAGGTACAGCCTGGCCGGGGAGGAGTCCCACTCATCTCATTTTGCCACTGGGACGGAGCTGAGGCAGGATGCTGCACTGGGACCATCCTTCCAGTGAACCGGCAGAGGCACTCCCAGGGAGCAGCATCCTGGACATGGGATGGACTGGGAGATGGTCATGAAGACCAGCAGCCTGGGTCCTATTTGTGGCCCTGCATCCCATCTCCCAGTCATGTTTGGAGGCTGAGGCATCATCCTTCCTGCCTGCTGCTCCGGGCAGGGTCAGTGTCTGAAGCCACCTGCTTATGGCAGGTTCCTGCAGGGGCAGAGGAGCAGGTGACCCACCACCCCCCGCATCCCTTACTCCCTCAATGTCCCTGTCTGCTCACATTTAGTGTAGGGCTGGTCTTCCTCCAAGCACTTTATACGCCTTAACTACTGTCGGGCTGCCCTGGTGGGAGGTCCTGTGCTGCACAAACCTGCTCCCATCGCCTTTCCGCGTCCTCGATTTACTTCATTTCATCCTGCTGCTGGGTCCAACCCGGGTTTGTTTTGCCTGGAGAAGTGCTAACCTTGTCACCCCGCTCCCCACCGCTGCACAGCGCTCGTGCCAGGGTGGGCAGGTACTGTAGGTTCTTAATAAACCTTTTTACCAGGAAGTGGAGCTGGTGCCTCATGGTGCTGGGGGTGACCTGGGGGTGTCATTAGTTTCTCTTGAAATAACAGGGATGTGGTTTGGAGCTGGGAGAAGTGAAGGTGGCGTTGGGGCTGGGGTGCAGGCAGTGGTGGAGGAGGCTGCAGCCAGAAGAGCCAGGTGTGAGCAGCCTTGAGGCCGGCTCCTGTGCAAGGGGCACAGCGGGTATCTGCAGGCACTGCCTTTGGACATAGGGACACAGCCCCCCACCTCCAGGAGTGCACAGCCCACGCTGGGGGTGCCACTTATCCCAGTGACCATGTGTCTCCCTGACACCTGCCAGCCTTACCCTGCTCTGCAGGCCCCGCCCAAAGAACAGCCGCGCTGCGGGCGGTGCTCCTCGTTGCCCACGCGTGGGGGGCGCAGGGCTCAGCCGTACTCGCCTTTGCCCCACGCGGGGCAGCGAGACCAACCCCCCCGCCCGCGCCACCGCCACGTCCGCCAGGCGGCGCTGTAGTGCCCCGCCGCGCTTCGCCTCGCCCCGCCCCGCTTCGCCTCGCCCCGCCCCGCTTCGCCTCGCCCCGCCCCGCGCCTTCACGGCTCTCCGTGCGCAGGCGCGGGTGGCGCGGTCAGCTGAGCCGGCTGTCACGTGACGGCGCGGGCCGAGGGAGCGGGCCCGGCCGGGTCTGCGCGGCGTGGGGCGGCAGCGAGGTGCGGGAGCGGGACCGGGGGTGCGGGAGGGGGCTGGCGGCCCGCAGGGGTGCGCGGGGTCCCGAGGGTGCTGGCAGCCGGTGTGGGTGCTCAGGGTGCAGAGCTGACAGCCGGTGTGGGTGCTCAGGGTGCAGAGCTGACAGCCGGTGTGGGTGCTCAGGGGTGCAGAGCTGACAGCCGGTGTGGGTGCTCAGGGTGCAGAGCTGGCAGCCGGTGTGGGTGCTCAGGGTGCAGAGCTGACAGCCGGTGTGGGTGCTCAGGGGTGCAGAGCTGACAGCCGGTGTGGGTGCTCAATGGAGCCTGGGCGTGCTGACAGGACTTGGGGCTGCAGGGGTTCGCTGGCAGCGCTTGTACGTGGCCGGGATTGTAGGGGGGAGCTGGCAGCTTGTGTGGGTGCACAGAGGTCCCTGGGGGTGCTGGCATCAGGCGTGGATGCTCAAGGGTGCAGAAGCATGCTGGCAGCCCCCATGGGTGCTCAGGGGAGCTTGGGGGTGCTGGTAGCCCATTTATGTGGCCATGTGTGTGTGCAGAGCCTACGTGGGTGCGGGGGGGTGCTGCTAGCTTGCGGGGGTGCCCAGAGGTCTCTGAGGGTCCTAGCAGCCTGCAGCAATGCCTTAGGGTGCCCAGAGCTCGTGTGGGTTTCTGGGTCTGCCTAGACCCTGCATGGGCACCCAGGGGTGCTGGTGGTGCCCTGTGGGGGTGCTGGCAGCCTGCAGGGTTCCCCTTGGACTGTCTGGGGGGCACAGCATCTGTGTTGTGCACCGGGTGTGAGGTGCTAGTAAGGGTGCAGGATGCTGTGTGGTGAGCTGCAGGGTTCAGGGAGCCCCGTGCTCTGTGGGGTGCAGCCACACTGCTGGCGGGGGGCTCAGCGTGGAGGGGGAGTGGGGCAGCCCAGCACGGCTGGGGCGGGAGCTGCAGGGACTGTGGGGGTTTGTCCCGAGCAACCTCCCTGTGGGGAGAAGCCAGGCTGGGGAGACCAGGCCATGCTGTGAAGTGCTGGAAAGGTGAGACTGGGGGTGACTCTGGGGCTGTAGGAGCACTGAGTGGCACAGGGACCAAAGGATTGATGCTGTGGGGACACAGCTGGTGTGGCTGTCATGTCTGGAAGGTGCTGTGGGCACAACAGCCTGGGGATGGATCTTGGCCACAGCTTCCCTGTGGGCAGGGGAGTGGGACCAGGCAGGAGGGGGATCTAGCAGTGCTGGCTCTCCCTTATGTCATGCTGGGATGGGTGACAAGCAGTGCTGTGGAAATAAAGGATTCAACATGTGTCGTGGGGAGCAGCAGTGAGTTTTGCCCTGCAGCCCACCTTTCCTGAAGATTTCGTGTAGTCTTTCTGCACACAGGCCCTGCTCGGCTGGGGAGAGCTGTCAGGGTCAGCAGCAAGTTACATCTTGCTTTTGACTTCTGGCGTGGGGTTGTCACTCTAAGGGACAGATTGCTGTCACCCCCACACCCAGCTTTCCTGGGTGCTTCACTCACCACAGTGAAATTACTCGTGTGGAGGGGTGGAAACAAATGCACATGAAAGCTGATGAGGAGTTGGTTTTAAAGTAGAAAATGAATGAGACCGTTCTTGTCATTGCAATGACGAGGCAATGGTGTAGTGTGGTTTTGCTTTTGTTTGAAATATTAATTGTGTGGATGAGACAAGTTTTGCAGCTTCTTGTTGATTGCGGGGGAGCTGAGTGTTTGCTCCCTGCTGCTATGCAACCTTTAATCCAGACACAAAGAAGGCAAGTCACGATGAATGCATTTCCCTGGCTCTTCAAAGCAAAAAGCAGCTGGGGCTGGGAAGAAAAAAATAAAATAATGGGGAGCAATCAGGCAGACCGATGTAACCGTGTTGTGTTTTATCTGGAGGATATTGCTGTTGGGTACTTCAGATAAAGTGCAGGCTGTCTTTGGGGAGGGGTATCTGTGCCTGACCCCTCCCTGGCAGCCCTTCTGCCTCTGTCCTTGCCAACCACCAGCCCCAGGTGCTTGGCAAAACCTCCCAAGTCTCTCCCCTGTCCTTCGGGCACCCATGACAAATAGCTTCTAACGCTTTCTTGTGTAAACTCATGCTGCCGCTCTTCCCAGTCCCTGCCTCACCGCATCGCCCTGCCTGTGGCAGAGCTGGTTCAGGCTGTGATTACGTGGCCTGGCTGTGAGGGAAGAGGCTGGGCAGGAGTGCTGGATGTACTGCCTTCAGCTCCTGAGCACCCGGCTGCATCCCGGCTTGCCCGGCCTGGGCTCTCCGCTGCTCTGGAGGCTGGTGTTGTGTAGGACAGACTGGCGCTGCTTTCTGCTGCCGGCGTTGCCTGGTGCCACAGGAAATAAAGCAGCGTTGTTGCGGCTTGAGTAACTGCTTCTGAGCGGCCGGGATCTGGAGCAAGCATCCAGAGTTGAGCAAAGTCCCTTGCTCCCTACTTCCCTTCCGGTTGCGAGGCTGGACCATTTGAGCGATTGCAGCTTTTGTTTTTTTTTTTTTTTTGCAAGTAACAGCCAGGTTTGCAGAGTATGGTGATGGGGAGGTGGGATGCCTGAGGGTCGGGGGATGGAGCAGGATCTGAGCAGCCTGGGCAGAGCGTTCCCTGCAAAGACTAACGTTTGGGTCTGTGCCAGGGTCACTTGTGTGACCTGGTAGGAGCTGTCTAGCAGGAGACATTTCTCTCCTGCTTCCACTCCTCACCAGCACTGGGATGGGGAGAACTGGGACTGTGTGTGGATGATGCCTGGGGCGGTGATACCCTGGAGGAGCCTTGGGGCAGGGACCGAATCACCAGGCTGTGTGGCAAGAGGCTGGCAGATAACTTCCCTGTCCCCGGTGCCCCTTCCAGCAGGCACTTGGGGTGCTGGGTGCAGCCAGGGAACTGAGGAAGCAAAGGCATTTTTTGGGGAGGGGAGCAGCAGGATGTGCAGAAGCTACGGGAGCTTTTTAGGGCATGTGTGGAAATTACCCCGCCAAGTGCTTTCCAGCCGAAGGCAGGAGGATTGTGTCCTTGGGGAGGGCTTGTGCTGGTGCTCCTGTCTTGTGGGACTCTGCTGGGGTTTTAGCTGGAGCAAGAGCTCCAGTTTGTGCAGGTGCCTCTTCCTGGGAAGCCCCATAGTCCTGCAGCAACCTCTGTGGCTGTGAAAACTTCGGGTTGGGTGGTTTGCTGTCAGCCCATGGCCTGTTCTCCTGCCTGATCGAGCATAATCAGTTCTTTTTTGATACAAAGTCTTTATTTATTTATATATGTATTTATTTATTTGTTTATTTATTTATTTTAAGGGCCGTTGGGGAAACTTTCCCTTCCCTGACAAGAGCAAGCTGTTCTCTTGCAGCAAACTGTGTGCGGGTTAAAAGTGGTTGTTCTTTCCTGGCCGTTCTCTTGACAGCCTGAGTCCTGGGTGCCAGGGCTGGGGATGCTCTGCCAGCATGTCCCTCCCTGCCCCTGGCGCCGCACTCGCCATCCTTAGAGCTGGTCCCTTGCCTGATGCAAAGTGGGTCACATCCAAGCTCTGTCTGCAGGATCCTGAACCCAGGTGTGCCTGAGTTGGGGTCATGAACCTGCAGGAAGAGCTATTGGGAACATACTGTGCACGTTTGACCTTGGGACATGCCAGCTCCATGATTGCTTGGGCGGGAGCATGTTGCTGTATAAAAGCCCTGGAGCAGACCTTGCTCTGGTAGTACGAGCTGGTCTCTCTGCACAATGGCTGACCCCAGGGAGCCCGAGAATGGGGGTGTTGAGCTGAGCACTCCTAATGCAGCTCCCCCCACAGAGACCATGTCCACTCGACGCCTGCGCAGCGAGGACTACAATGACTACAGCTCCACGGATGTCACACCAGAGGGGAGCCCACCTGGTGGCATCAACGGCTTTGCCCACCCCGAGTCCTACCAGCGCTTCAGAGAGACCAACGGGACAACGTGAGTGATGCTTCCCTCCCTCCTGGGCTGGCTGGGAGGTAATGGGGGCTCCCTGCTGTCTGCCAGCTTTCCTTGGGGTATGCTGGAGCTGTGGTTTTATGGGGTGCTGAGGGCAGAGCTGTGGTCTTGCCTCCATGGGGTGCTGGCACCAAGTGGGCAGCTGCCTCAGGGTCATTCTCTGCTCTCCAGTGAAGCTGGACTTGCTGGCAGTGGGCAGTGTTTGGTGCTTTTCCCAATGTTCCCCCACATCAGCTAGGTTTGATAGGGAGCCGTGATGAGCAAACAGCATGTCCAGCTTCAGAGGTTACCTGGGCATGTTGCAGCCATGCCCTGGGGGCTTCCTTATGCCTTACCCACATGAGCGGAGAATGTTGTCTTGCCCCAAGGGAGACCCATCCCTTCATCTCAGAGACTTGCCTGTTGTGCAGCCCCTTGGTGCTGAGCTACACTAGTGATGGGTTTTGCCTCAAAGCTGGTTCTGCAAATGCCTACCCAAAATCTGTTGTTCGTTCCCATCCTTCTTCAGAGCCACTGGGCTGAGCTGGGTTCAGGGGACAGAATCCAGATCCCCATGTGTGTTTCCCACAGCAGCTCAGAGCTGCTGGACCCCGAGCAGGATGAGCCAAGGGCTGAGACTGTGCATGGTCCGGGTGCAGGTATCTGCCAATGGTCATATCTGCATCTTCTCTCCCTCAGGTGGTACCAGACCCTGATCCATCTGCTGAAGGGGAATGTAGGCACAGGGCTGCTGGGTCTGCCCCTGGCTGTGAAGAACGCCGGCATCCTGGTAAGGCAGCTCTGAGCCCCGCTGTGCAGGGGCAGGGTGACCTCAGGGCACTGTGCAGCTGATATGGCCGGTGTGAGGGCTCAACTCCCAGCTGAGATACCTCTTGGTGCTTGGTGGCTTGTGAGACTTTGCACCTGGGCTCTGTGGCTTGCCTTGTTTGCTGCCAAGACTGTGTTTGCTGCTGTTGCATTGTGCTGGCTGGTCTCGAGTAGCTCAGTGTGCAAGTTGGGGCTGTGGTTTCCTCTGCTGGGGTCAAGCAGGGTGCTGGGTCCATGGCTCTGCACCCAGCTGGGTGTTAACTTCCCGGCCCCTGCAGCATCAGCATCTTTCTCCCAAAATGCTCCACTCGGGTGGCATCTCCTTGCCCTGGTCTTGTGGGTGGCAGGCTGAGCAGGACCTTCACCTTGGTTTGTCCCCGACAGTTCATGGTGAGCAGGCTGTTGTGCCTCCTGAGGGTCCTACGAGCACAGCGCACACATAACGGACCCCGTTGGTCAGTGGTTAATGCCAGTGGCAGGAGATGGCAATGGGGTTTCACCTGGGCTGACCCAGCCCTGTGGCACTGGTGCTGTGGAGATCAGTGGCCGTGATGCAGCTTTGCTGCCTGAGGGCTGAGGTCACACTTGGAGGTCAAACAGCAGCCCTGGCCACTGCCACATATCCCCACTGCTTCTGTCCTGACACTCAGCTCCTCAGGGTCTGTGTCATACCCCAGTGACTACTGTCCGTGTGAGAGGTGCGGCCACCTTGCTGCTCTGCTCCGGGCTTCCTCACGGCCACCTTGCTGCTCTGCTCCGGGCTTCCTCACGAAGCAATGCAGTGTTCCTATTGCTCAGATTGAAAAATGAAAAGAATTTAAAAAGAAAACTTCCTTCCTTTGTCCAAACCATGACCTCTTCATCACCTGTATAATAGCAATTTGCAAGATACTTTGGAAAAACAACCCTGGAAGCACTTTGCTATGCCCAGGCTGCCCCACCTTGCTTCTTTTGTATCATTCCAGCCAAGTTCATGGCTCTCTGTAGGGTTACTCAGTCCTGAGGGGCTGGTTCCTGGGAGCAGCACCCGCGCTCCAGTTCAGCCTCCGGCCGTGTTTTGGCACACGGAGCCCGTGGGGTTTTGTCTGGAAGAAAACCCCACGGTGCAGCTCTGCCTCTGGCCATCAGAGTGCAGCCTTCCCCCTCTCTTCCCCTGCAGCTGGGTCCTCTGAGCCTGCTGGTGATGGGAGTCGTGGCTGTGCACTGCATGGGCATCCTGGTGAAATGCGCCCATCACTTCTGCTACAGGTAAGGAGCGACTCCCCTTCTCAGCACTGCTGCTCCTACAACTCCTCCATCATTCCCAACAAGCCCGGTTGTTTTTCTGAAGCTCCTCAACAGCAAGTTGCCCATGTCAAAGCCTCGGTCAGGAACTACTTGTGGCCTTTTTCGCAAGAACAGTTTCCCCATTAATGCCATTGTTTGCCTTGGGAGCCAGCAGACAGGGCTGATGTGACGTCCCTTTTCTTGCTCTTCTCTGAACAGGTTCCAGAAGCAGTTTGTGGACTATGGGGATACTGTGATGTACGGGCTGGAATCGACTCCCAGCGCGTGTCTGCGGACACATGCCGTTTGGGGAAGGTACCTGTTCCCTCCTCTGGATGGGGAACTCATCTTTAAGACCAGCACATGCTGCAACTGGGACAGAAGAGCCCACTGGTCTCTGAGCTGTGTGGCCAGATGGGCACAACTGACACAAAATGTTATTTGGCTCACCTCCCCTGAGTGCTCGATGTCCCCCGGGGGATAATGTTGAGATCTTTGACCCAGTTCTGTCCTGAACCAGATGTAGTTTATACTAAAGGGAGAAGTAAGTCTCTGCAGTGTAAGAAAAGGGTAAATAACATGTATTTCAGTGCTGGCCCATCTCGTTAGACACTGAGCATGTCTAGTGGTGCCTCCCAGGGATGCTGCCAGCCCTGTGGATGTCCCACATCACACAGATGTTGCACACAGATCACATTGTACATCAGACGCTGGGAAAATCAACCTATTCCTGTGTGTGGGGAGCGTTGCCTCCAGCTGTGACAATTCAGCAGCAGACTGGAGATGCTAAACTTTCCTTCTGAGTGTCCTCTTGAGGCTGACCCTGTGGAGGTGGTGGGAGGGGGAGATGGGAGAGCCTGAGGTCTGTGAGGTTAGATGGAGATGTGGTCTTTCCCGAGCATTGAAGAGAAGCAATCTGGGCATGCTCTGACCTGCACATCCCAGCCCATGGAGCAGCGTCCATGCAGTGTTTGATTGCAGGCCTCAAGCAACCCAAGCAGGCTCGCTCTTCTGTATGGCCTGGCTAACCAATGTGTTTTTTTTTTTTATTTTCTAGGCGTGTAGTGGCACTTTTCCTGATCGTCACTCAGTTGGGTTTCTGCTGCGTGTACTTTGTCTTTCTGGCTGACAATCTGAAACAGGTCAGACTTATTCATGAGCAAGGGGAAGGTGAGAATGGGTGTTGGAGGCGTTTGGGTCACAGCTCTGTTTTCCACCAAAGGTCCGCTTCCCATAGCTGATGCTGCTCAGGAAGGTACTGCTCCTCTGCCCAAGTATTTTGAAGTATTTGTTTTCGTGTTCAAACAGGGCAGGTTTGTCTGAGAATCCCTGTGAGTTTGCTCCGTGTGCAGAGGTGCTGAGCTGTCCATGTCACCCAGGAGAAGCGGGGACCATTCCTGGTTGGGAAAGGAACATGATGAAAGCAGAGGGACTGTGTCTTTGATGTCCTGCTGCCTCAGTTAATTGGTTTATTGATGCTCTGTGTTAGATGGTCATGTCATAGAATCCCAGGTTGGAAGGGACCACAAAGATCATATGATCCAACCTTTCTTGGCAAAACCACAGTCTAGACAAGCTGGCCCAGCCCCCTGTCCAGCTGAATCTTAAAAGTGTCCAATGTTGGGGAATCCACAAATTCCCTGGGGAAAAATTTCCCTCTTGTGTCCAATTGGAATCTCCCTGGGAGTAACTTGTACCCACTGCCCCATGTCTTTTCCGTATGACTCCTTGTAAAAGGGGAGTCTCTATCGTCTTTGTCGCCACCCTTTAAATTTTGGAACGTGGTAACCTCTCTGCTCCCTTTCTTAGACCTGTTTGCCTTCCAGTTTCTTGCCTCATCCCGTGGCTCTGGGGCTTAATTACATATTTAGGGAAAGAGTTTCCTTCTGCCAGGCGTTGGGAGGAAATAAACAGAAACTCTGAACCGCTTGGCTGGCTCCCACGCTGTCAGAAACTGGGAATAACAAGTCCCTGTTCCCAGCCTCACCAGCTCAGTGCCTCGCTCAGCCTTGTTCCCCCTGTGCTTGTGCAGCCATGCTCCGGTCGCTACCAGCGTGGCTGTGACCTTCCCCAGCCCTGCCCTGACACCCGGCAGCTTCAGAGCAGGTTCTCGGGGGTCTGACAGTGGGTGGCAGAGGATGGACGGGCTCTGCCTCTGCTCTGGGAGCAGCAGCCGAGGAGATGCCCCTCGTGCTGCCCTGTGGAGTGGCCGGGAGGAATAAATGGGCGAACATGGGGTGGTTTTGCTGTCTGGGCTCAGATGCCGTAGCTGGTCCCAGCTCTTTTCCTTGCAAGGTAACAGGGATTTGCTTCAAAACTACCTGAAAACCCATGTTGCTTTGATTTTATTTGACCAGCTGTGTGCGAATGTGAGCTGATGGGGCAGGAGTCTGACACACCCAAGGTGCACTGCCAAGATTGATGGCTCTCAGACCTGCACGATGTAGTTCATCAAGTGTTCCTGTGCTTCTCCAGGTCATATCTGCAGCAAATGGGACCACCAATGACTGCAGCTCGAACAGGACGGTGACCATGACCCCCACCATGGACTCCTGGCTCTACATACTTTCCCTGCTGCCTTTTGTGGTGCTGCTCACATTCATCCAGAACCTCAAGGTCCTGTCCATCTTCTCCATGCTGGCCAACGTGGCCATGCTCACCAGTCTTATCATGATCTACCAGTACATCGTCAGGGTACGTGTGTACAGCTCCCCTCATTGCTTCTGTGATGTCCGATGCTTTGGCAGGTGGGGGAGCTCAGTGATGGGATGTCTGCAGGCTGTGGGGTGCTGCTCTTTCCCGTGGGCACAGTCCTTACACTCTGCTCTGCAGGACTTTCTCTGCAGCATGGGCCTGCGACAGGGAGCAGTGGGAGTGGGCCAGGTCCTCCCTGTCCTCCCCACATCTGAACTCTGTGTGGGCTTTTTTCCAGGACATTCCCGATCCCAGTGACCTGCCTCTAGCAGCAGCTTGGAAGACCTACCCTCTCTTTTTTGGCACCGCGATCTTTGCTTTCGAAGGCATCGGGGTGGTAAGTTGGCATGTGGCAGCGAGGCTGCTTGCATGGGAGGCTCAGCCCATGCTCGGGCTTGCTGCAGCACCTGCTCTGCGCTGCAGCTGTGTTTGCGGATGAGTTTCTCTGACAGTAGCCCAAATTCTGGATGATGCTGTTAGCTTTAGCCTCCAGGCTATCTCCTGGGTCAAACCCTGTTGCTTCCATCTGAGGCTGGAGGAGAACATGTTCCAAACCTCACGTTGCTGCTTTGAAGGTGGCTGTATCTGGCAGTAGATCAGGCTCTGCTGGGAATCGCACTGGCAGCCGCCTTCGGCTCAGCTGCCTGACCTGTGGACGAGGAACTGTCCTGAGTCTTGTTATCAGGCTGGATCCTGAAGCTGCTTAAGTGGGAAGCCAAAAAGCATTAAAAAAGAAAGTGATCTATTTTTCCCCCGTCTCTGCAGAGGCGCTGAGGTCTCCCTTGGGCAGCCGCGTGGCCCCAGCCTGCCGTGGGGCTGGATTTGCATGTGCCTCTCATACAAGATGCTGTAAATAGACCGTCTGTGTCTGTGGAAAAAAGCTGTGTGGGTGGGTGGAGAGCTTAATGGCTCCTTAAGATATTGTCGGTTGTTTCCGGGAGCTCCCTTCAAAGGAGCGAAAACTGTTTTCATCTCTTAATATAAGCTGTAAGCACAGGGTGTGAGAGGGCCAAATCCATTACAGGAGGAGCTTTTACTGAATGCGGTGCCCAGGGCGGAGGGCTCTGGCTGACAGTGAGGCACAAATCCTCTCTTCCTCACATGACTTGGAGGTGGAGAAGCAAATAAAAGCTATTCTGGTCCTGCCTCCTCACCAGCTCTGCCAGTGTCTCTTTAAATCCCCACCACCCAAGGACAGCTATAAAAATGTTTGCTGAAGTCCTATATTTGAAAGCAAATGTTAGTAGTATAGGCGTGAAGGACTTGCCTCTGTCCTTCCTTTTGTTTTTATTGTCCTGCCTGGTTGAAATCTGTCTGGACAAACTTCATAAGACAGGAGAAAGTGTTTGGTCTTTCCAGGACCTGCTGGGGAAAATAAGACGATGTGACACGATGGGCGTGGCTGTGCTGTTTTGGGGTGCAGAGTGTAGTGTAGATGGCATCAACTGGAAACACCAGGCACCTGTGGGCACAGCTCCTGCCACAGGGAGGGAGCAGGTCCCTTCGCTAAGGCGAGAACATGGGTGACCTTGCTGGGGACCTGCCATGCCAAGCGTGAAGGTCTCAAGTGGGAGCACAGAAATCAGATCTCCCCTGCAGAGTTCCATGTGTGACCATCCTGTCCCCTGGCATGGGGGGACTGTGCTTGGCCATGGAGCTGGGGCGTATAGAGGAGCGGGGGCAACCTGCTGCTCTGTCATCATCCTTCCCTCCTCTCCCAGATTTTGCCTCTGGAAAACAAGATGAAGAACCCCCGGCAGTTCCCAGTCATCCTCTACGTGGGGATGACCATTGTCGCCATCTTGTACATCAGCTTGGGTGTCCTGGGGTACCTGCGCTTTGGGGCAGACATTCAGGCCAGCATAACGCTCAACCTGCCCAACTGCTGGTGAGTCCCTGTGGGGAGCGGAGGGGCTGGGGGGTGAAGGGGGCACGTCCCAGCCAGAGAGGCAGGAGAGGGGACAGTGGGGGACGTCACTCCTTAGGAGAACTGATCTGGGTGAGCTTACAGAAAGATCAACCATGCCATAGCCAAACTGGCCAAAGGAGCTGGTTTAGGGTTGTCAAGGCTCATTGCTGTGCTGTCTGAGCTTGGTCTTGGCTCTGCAGCTCAGGCTGATTCCTTGGGGTCCCTCGTGCTCCCTGCCTGGATGGGTGCAGCTCTTGGCTTTTTCTTGGTGTCTTTTTGGGGGCTAAGCAGCACTGCAGCTGGCAGATATTGAATACAGACCCTGTGGGGCTGTATCAAAAGGTCATTGAACAGCGCAAAAACCGCTTCTCTTCCCCAGATGAAGCACATGGAAAACTAACCCAAAACTGGGAGCTCCCAGAGGGGCTGAGATGTGATGTCTCCACACATGGGCTGCATTCCTTGTTTGCAGCCCTGGAGCTTGAACTCCCACTCCCTGGGCTCCATGTTGTGCCTGGACGTGGCTCAGCTTGAGCCCAGGCTTTGCCTGTGAGCGCTGGTGCTGTGAGGAAACCCCTTCCTTCCCATGGGGGCTGAGCTCTGCAGCTCCCCAAACCTGTCTGTCCTCCTCTGGGATCTGGTGAGGCCTCCTGAGGTTCTCGGGTCGCTGGCTGGAGCCCTGCGGAGACACACATGGCCTGACCCTGGACCTGCTTCCCTGGAGAGGTTATTTCTCCTCTTGCCAGGGCTGGTGGCTGTTGCAGGAGCTGGCTGGGCTGTGTGCTGGTCTGTGCTGGGGGCAACTGGTTGCTCAGTGTCAGAGCTCCATATTCACCCTGGAGGAGAAATTCAAGCGGTTTCTCTTGCCTTTGGGAGAAGAAGTGTGGAGCACACATATATTGAGAACAAATGCCTTTTCCAGCTTGTTCCACTTGGAATTATTTGAGTAAATCCTGAAAAAAAAACCATGTCTTGCTTCTTATGACATGCTGCTTCGAAGTGTTTGTGTGGCAGGAGACGGTGCCGACAGGTGAGGAGCGGTTTCACAGCAGCGTCTCTGGCGCCTGGGTGCAGAGCTGGGGCTGAGCACTGGCTTTGATGCCACAGGCTTCTTGGAAAACTGTCCTGTGGCAACAGAGTTTCTGCGGGTTTGCCTAGGAGCACTCTGGAGTTCAACGGTTTAACTTTGATGTCTCTGCTGTCTTGAAATCCTGCAAGAGACCAGGGTGAGAATTGGAGCCGGGGGTGCCTGTCCCCCTCCCCAGCCCATCCGCTCTGCTCTTCGCAGCTGCCCATCGCTGTGCAGCGTGACTGGCTGCCCCTTCCCCACGGTTGAAGTGGATTTGGGCAAGACTCAAATTTAGAGTTAGTGGTGAGTTTCCACATGCTGACCTTGTAGAGCTGTGGGGCTCTGGAGAAAGCAAGGATTTAAAAATAATAGAGCCTGTTTTTGCTTTAATTGTTGCTGTGTGGGTTTCTTTGAAGAATGCATGGACTTTCATGCTGGATCTGTGTAGTGACTGAACTGCTGGATGTTGGTGTGGCGGAAGGTCCTGCACCTGCTGAGAGCATTGTCCCTTGCAGGGCTGGGAGCATTGCGGGGTCCTTGCTTGCAGTGAGGAGGGACAGGGCCAGTGGAAAAACAGGCTTGTGTTGCAGGGAGATCTGAATCCCAGTGTGCCAAGCACAGTAGGTGTGAATCCCATCCGCTCAGCAAGCTGAAGTGAGGTGTGGAGGGGATGAAATGCTGCTGCTGTTTCTGAAGGTGGGAAGCAGGTCGGATCCAGGTCTTGGGCTCTGCAGGGCATCAGGTCATGCCACAGCCTGTAGTGATGTCTGCTGACCTGTAATGCTGCCCCGGGCGGTTCCATGGCAAATCTCAGCTTTGTTTGCTCTGAAGGATGACAATGACATCCCTTGGAAGAAGGTGATGAGATTTGTGTGACTTGATAAGCTACAGAAAGATCCCGTTTCAAGTGCACATGCATGCCATCAAAGTACTTTTCTGAACAAAACTGTTGGGTTTTTCAGATAGAGAGAATAGCCCTTTGGCAGCCATGCTGGGGAAGCCTGGGTGTGCTGTGGTCCCAGTGACTCAACACTTTGATGTTTGTGCATGTTCTGGAAGAATATTTGATGGAGGCTATAAATAGTGGACTTGGAAATGGTTTATCTAAAGTAAGGGCTAGGATACTTGGGCCAAAGTATTGACTGCTGCATTCCCATGCATTAAACTGTGGGTGATGGGTGGAGACTTGTCCTTGAAATGAGTGTTTTGCCCATTCTGCTTCGTTTGCGGGTTTTCTGCCCAGCAGTAAAAAGAGTTGACCTGCAGGAGCCGGTCATAAGGACTGTGGGTGAGAAGTCATGGGATTTGCCTGCAGCATGGGAGACAAGGCGAGGATTGTGGTGCAGATGCCGCATCGTTCCTTGGCTGTAGCCATGGCCCAGAGGTCTCTAGAACAGATTTGATGAACGTGTTGGGAATTGTTGAGTTACAGGATGACTAAGGACTTCTCCAGCCTCATTCCTCTGTGACCGCAGCTTCCTCTAATGAGGAGCGTGTCAGTTCCCAGTCCCCAGGTCTAACCACGGCTTCCGAAATACTGCTCTGCTGTGCAGAAATCCCTCCTTGCATCCTCGGGAGGGTTACTTCACCCCACCCTCTCGAGGGTGAAGAAATGCTGTAGTGAGGGGGAGGATGTTTGGTTGCGTATGGCTGGTTGGAGGTAGGTAACAACAGAGCTTACGGTCGAAGGAAGGTGTGCCATTTCTTGCAACTTGTTGGGGTGGCCTTCGTGGCTCTCTGGGTTAAGGACATGGGTGCTGTGGTTGGCAGAGCAGGACCCTGCGTGGACCCGTGTTTTCTGTGGGTCAAGCCTAGCGCTTGAGATCTTCTTCTTGTTGATGTTTAAAATGCCCTTTGAGCTTGTTATCCTGGTTCCTGACCTGTACAGGATTGGTACTCAACCTTATTCTGTACCTTTTTTTAGTAACATCTCTTAATTATGTGTTGCCTGGAAGTACTTTATAGCTTTACAGCGTCACTTAACTGAAAAAACAATTATAAAATATCCAGGCTGTGGAACAGGTGGCTCAAGGCTACTGTGCATGTGAGTCACTTGTGGGCACATTCTGGATTCTGGTAGCTTTCTCTTTAGTTTGCCTGTGGAATCACAGGGTAATTTGGGTTGGAGAGGGCATCTCGAGATCATCATGTCCACCTACCTGCTCAAAGCAGGGCCAGCTTAAATTATCAGTAAGGAGGGGGGTTCCCCACCTCTCCAGATGCTTGTTCTGGTGCTTAACTACCCTTTAGGGATGCAGCCCCGTCCCAGTGTCCCTGGTTCTTCTGCTGTGCAGCTCTGGGAAGGATCTCTCTCTGTCTTCTCCATGCTCTCCTATCAGGTAGCTGAAGACAGTAATAGCATACGCATTAACCTTCTCTTCATGCTGAACGAGCCCAGGTCTTGCAGCCTTTTCTCACATGTCATGTGCTCCAGCCCCAACAGCCTCTACTCAACTTGCTCTGCTAGGTCAGTGTTTGTCCTGTCCTGGGAGTCTCCAGACTGCACACAAGATGTAGCTTCTCAAGCTCCCAAACAAGGGAGTAATCCCTACCCTTAACCTGTTGGCTATGATTTTGCTAACACAAACCGGTATGTGATTGACCCTAATCACTGCAGGGTCCTGCTGTTGTCTCATCTTCAGTTGCTGCCCACCAACACTTCCAGGTCCTGTTCTCCTGGCCAGTCAGGAAACTGGGCCCCAGCCCTTCCCACCTGCAGGGTTTTGTGCTTACATTTGAACTTTGCCCATGGCGCCATGTTGGTTAGGTCCTGTTCCACGGTGTGCCCGCCATTCCCTCCAATTTGGTCTTAGTGTGAACTTGCTCTGGGTCACTGAGAGCTCATCCAGGTCACCCATGAGGATATTTCCAGGATTGAAAAATCCCCACTGGCTGTTCACCCTGTCCAATATGCACCTGGAAATGGATGCCAGGAGGACTTAGGTCCTAGTTTTCTGGGGATTGAGGTGAGGCTGATTAGCCTGGAGCTTCTCTCATCCTTTTTGAAGGTGGACCTGACACTTACTTCTTCGCAGGCAGTGGGACCTCTCTCTCTGATCACACTGCTCTTTTAAAGGTGACAAAGTGGCTTCAGGCTGATGTTTGCCATAACCTCAGATACATCTGATCTGATCCCATGGACTTGCATAACATCCTATTTGCTTGGGTGATCCCCAGCTCCATCCCCTGTGACTGTGAGAAACATTTGACTCCACCAGACTTTGCTATTAGTGTTCAGAGTTGTCTTGCCTGTGAATATTTGGACTTTTCTGGTTTGGGATTGTTGTTGTAGCAGCTGGATGCTGAGAGCCAACATACAGAAGGACCCTGTATTGGGCCCAAAGAAAGTAAAGGGGTATCAGGAGGAGCTGGATACCTTTCTTTCAGCTTGGATCCACTTCATATTTACTCAAGTGGTGTGGCCAGGACCCATGTTTCATGCTTGGTCAGCATGTCGTGAGCTGGGGACCAGATAGGACCGTGTGTGATGTAACTAGATATCACTCCTCTTTTAAAGAAGCTTTTCCTGCTGCCGGGTTGCTGCGGGCAGAGATGAGGCCGGGAGGTGGCTTTTTTGCCACCTGTGACAGGCTCTGTCCCACACCCCCACTGCGTCGCTGTGGGATCTGGGCCGTGAGGTCTGACTCGGGGTGAGCCTCGGGTGCTGTTTGCAGCCTGTCTGCACCCCACCTTCCCCCTGCGCGGCCCAAACTGCTCGTTTAACTGTCACTGCCTCAAACATGTATTATGCAGCATTCCAAAAATAACTGCTCTTTTTCGTTTCATGGAGGAGGTTCAGTTGCAGGTGGTGGTGGTGACATTTGCTTTGTAAGCCCAGACTTATCCCAGCAGTGTTGTTCTCTTCCCCCTCCTAAGAAGCCAAGCAGTAATCACGATCTGTGAAATATTAATGGCTGCAGCTGATAAGACTCTTTGAAGATAGTCTTCATCTTCTATTTTATGACAGAGAATAAAGTTCAGCTGGTTACAAATAGGAGAAAAGGTGGTGGTTTTTTTCCTTCAGCTCAGAGGCTGGATTTCATTGGTGAAGGTGAGGGGTGGGTGATGGAGGCAACTTCATTCTGGGTCACTGGCCAAAAGTCAGGATTGCAGCTCTTGGCAGTACCAATGCTAGTGGGGGTATTTAGGGCTGTGTGTGTAGGACAATCATGAAGAAGGCCACCCTGTGTCACTGCAGACCTTGCAGAGTACAGCCTGGTCAAGCGGCGAGGGTGGTATGGAGCCTATATCTCTACATAAGGGAGCAGGGTACCTGGAGGATGTGTTACTTTGTGCAGCCAAGGGCAGCGTGGCACACGTGAGCATCTAGAAATGCAGGCAGATGCCTTAACTTGTCGAGGACCAAGGTAAGCCCTTGGTCCCTTGACTAACAACACCTCAGCTTCCCCTGTGCCTTTGGATGAGTTAGGAGCAGGACAGCCATTTGTTGTTTTTGTTCATTCATTTTTCAAGTAGCTCTCAATATCTGTGCCCACAAGATTTGCCAAGGGGAAGCAGCATTTGAGAGGCTGCTGGCCCAACTCCTGGACTGATGATACCTTACACAAAGCCAAGACTAAAGCCTCTGAATAGGTGTGGGGGCATGTATTGCTGCAGCTTGGAGGATGCGCTGTCTCCTTGCTGTCATTTGTCCAGGAAAGGTCTCTGTACATTGAATGCATCAGCCTAACTTTCCAGCAGAGCGTTCAGGAGGGACGATCACTGGCACACAGAAGTCCTTCTTGGCAGAGTGTTCCCCTTCCACTTTCTGTTGTTGCTGCCGTGGGGGCTGGAGCAAGAGCGTGTCCCACTGGGTCTCCTTCTTCTCTTTTGCAGGCTATACCAAGCTGTCAAACTGCTCTTCTCCATCGGGATTTTCTTCACGTACGCCGTGCAGTTCTACGTGCCCGCCGAGATCATCATCCCCCCCCTCATCGCCCGGGTGTCGGAGCGCTGGGGCTGGCTGGTCAACCTGCTCCTCAGGGTGGCCCTGGTTGGCGTGACCTGTGAGTAGAAAGCAGCTTGTTGGAGTTCCCGTAAGAGGATGTGGCACCTCCTTCCCACCACAGGCTGGTGGTGCTGAGAGCCTTTGCTCCTCTCCTTGCTGCCTCAGGCCCGGCTGCTGAATTCCGGGCAGTGGGGAGTCTCCTGGAGCCCTGTTTTCCATACACAGCGTGCAGCCGGGCTCCTCCGGCCTGTGTGACACAGACGTGGCTGCAAAGGGGTCACTGACTGTGAGGGATGGGTGTGCTTGTGTACAGACATTCATGGCAGTGTATAGCACAGCAGAAGACAACTGAGAATGGTGCATGACCCATAACAAAGCCTTGGTGTGCCTGTGGCCACAGGGCAGGTCTGGTTGGGTCAGCCCCAGGTGGTCTCTTTCCCTTGATGGTGTCTGCTGCCTGCAGTGAAGTTCTGGTGGAGCAGGATGCCAGGTTAGAGCCTGGCGGACCTTCGGGAAACGTGTGGAGCAAATCAGGTGCAGGAGTATCAGATTTTGGCTGGCTTTCATTCCTGAAGTCTAGATCCTTGCTGTTGTCAGCACAGCTGAGACGCTTGACTGAGCTCGCAAGCATCATGTGCTGAAAAAGAGCTTTTCGTCATGGCTTGATGCTGCTGATGCACGAGAGTTGAGCATCAGGGACCTGGCCCCGCATCCTAGTTTGTGCTTGAGAGGAGCATGGTGCTAACTGGAGGGTGGTGGAGATGGCTGAGAACAGGACGCTGCCAGTTCCTGGGCTCTCAGTAATGGTGAGTCAGAAACGCTGCATTAACGGAGGTGGGCAAAGCCTCATCTCCTCTGTGCTGAGTTCCTGAAACACATTCTGGCCCAGCACCCACAGCTGGAGGGATGGTGCAGGGATCACAGAATCCCAGACTAGTTGGGGTTGGAAGGGACCTCTGGAGATCATCTGGTCCAACCCACCTGCTAAAGCAGGTTCACCAGAGCAGATCACACAGGAACGTGTCCAGGTGGGTTTGAATGTCTCCAGAGAAGGAGACTCCACAGCCTCTCTGGACAGCCTGTTCCAGGGCTCTGGCACCTCAAAGTAAAGAAGTTTCTCCTCATATTCAGATGGAACCTCCTGTGCTTCAGTCTGTGCCCGTTGCCCCTCATCCTATCATTGGGCACCACTGAAAAGAGTCTGGTCCATCCTCTTGACATCCACCATTGAGATATTTATAAACATTGATGAGATCCCCTCTCAGCCATCTTTTCTCCAGGCTGAACGAACCCAGCTCTCTCATGAAATCCTTCTGTGCTGGACCACGTTCTCTGACCACCCCAGTGCTGGTGGTTGAGCTCGCAGCCTGCCCATGGGATGGGAGCCTCTGCTGGAGGGTGTTGGGGTGTGCCTGGCCAGGGAAATGAAGGCGTGGGGTGACGGGATGGCTTTAGACACTGGCAGTGGCCGTTTGGGGATAGGGAGGCAGTGGAGGTGTTGGTTGAATGGTGCTGGTTCCTTTGTACCTCCTCCCCTCCCCTTTCCCTGTAGGTCTCTCTGACTGCTGGTGAGGATAAAAGCAACTGGGGGGGTTGCATGAATATTCATTGGATGATTGTGTGGCCACAGAACAAGCCTGCATCACGGCTTTGGCTTCCAAAGAGAGGATGCAATTTGGTGTATGGGTGCCTTTTATGGGTGTCTTTTAAGCTTAGACTTCAAAACCAGCACAGTTAAAACCCCTTTGAATTAATACCTGCGGAAAGCAGGACCGTTGCCCCTGGAGGCTGAGGACTGCAGCTGGTGCTTCAGCCCTGCTTGTTTTAGTGGGGGGTTAATAATTTTGTTTGCTCTGAGTCCAAAGAGCGGTGTGGGGTGGGCTGAGGGTGCTGTTGGCGGTTGGCTGCTCTGCTTTCCCCACAGGCTGCCGGAGCAGGGATGCTGCTCACAGCAGAGACCTGGCAGAGCACTCCTTTGCCTCTGTGCAGGGCTGGGAACTGGGATAAACTTCCTCCAGGTCAGCTTTGTGGGGACTTTTGCTGCTGTTCCCCATGGTGGAGGGATGGTTTGTCTCTAGGCTTATCCTTAACGGCAGGGCTGGAGTGGTGTTGATGTGCAGGAGCATCTCCTGTTTGTGTCTTTGCCTGCTGTCAGTCTCTCAAGCCTTCCATCTGCTGCAGTGCTGCGGGTGATCTTTGGCTCAGGGAGGCTCCACCAACCTCTCTTGCCTGTAGCTGATTGCTGAGGAATGAACAAATCCTTCTGGAAGGGAGCCCCGAGACGTCTCTTTTCAACTGAGTCTGGAGCTGACACAGTTCTAGGTGTCTCCTGTTTCTAAGCAGAGCTTTCAAAGCAATAATCCAGTTTATTTCTTTTGGTTATTTTGATTAAGCACTGAGGTCTGCTTTGATTGCTGAGGATGCTCTTCTGCAGTACAAAGCCCTGGTTGCCTTTTCCTCAGGCTTCATTTGAACAAAAAGCAGCAGTGATGCTCTCAAGTGCTGCGGGTAGGGAACTCGCTCGGTGTGTGACCGTGCTGAGGGGCACCGCTCCCGGTTGCGAAACAGGACCTAGATGATCCCTTATTTTAAATCTGCTCGCCAAACACTGACACTGCGATGCCCGGGTGGTGGTGGCTGTGGGCTGGTTGGAAGGAGGATGTACCATCCCTCCATCCTCCCCTGGTCCCGAGCAGGAGAAGGGGGAGTGGGAATACGCTGGAATTTGCAGCCGCTAAGTGTGAGCTGTCAGAAGTCTCCCAGGGGGATTTTCCTTGGCTGCAGTTTTTACCTCACAAATGTTCTCCCCTGGGCTGTGCCGCAGGCGCTCTGCTGCTGGAGCAGCTCTAAACACATGCAAACCACAGGGATTTATTTGGAGTGGGGGGAGATGGCTTTTTGCCTCCTGTTTTATGGGGTTTCTGAGGCTTTGTGGCTCCCCAGGTGTGGGGAGCAGGAGTGCTGGTTCTCTCAGGGGGGCCAGCAGCCGATCTTCTGCCAGCGGCATCTGTTTGCTGGGGCACCCATCCCGCTCGGCCCCAGAGCTCACTGTGGTGGTGCCCGGGGCGACAAAAAGGGTTTGGTCTGCATGCTGCACTTCATTAACTCAATGCAATGGCTTAATTGCTTGTTGGGGAGGAGTTGCTGGAAAACATGCAGCCACATCTTCAAAGCTCTTGTGTCAGGGAGAAGGGCAGAGGAATGATTCAGGCAGATGGAGTCCTTGCAGTGGGTTTTTGCTTGTTTTGACTCAGGGGAGGGTCTCTGCCATTTGGGAGCCAGCTGCACTAACGTTGCGTCCGCTCCTTCTCCAGGCGTGCTGGCCATCCTCATCCCGCGCCTGGACATCGTCATCTCGCTGGTGGGCTCCGTCAGCAGCAGCGCCCTGGCTCTCATCTTCCCCCCGCTGCTGGAGATCGCCACCTACTCTGCAGAAGGCCTGCACCCCTTTGTCATCGTCAAGGACATCGCCATCAGCCTCTTCGGCTTCCTGGGATTCGTGGTGGGGACGTACGAGGCACTGGTGGAGCTGGCTGCACCCGCCGCCACCATTGTGAACGGCACCAGTGCCATAGTGCAGTGATGGTGCCTGTGCCCCGCCAGCCCCTCTGGGCGCTGTGCTGGGGGCACACGGGCACTGCTGGTCCCCTGGGGACAGTCTCCCCTCTCCCCTTGGGAAATGCGGTGGGTTTGGTCTGCGAGAGGACGCTGTGGCCGCCCATCTGCAGCAGGGTCCTGTGCTGGGCTGCGGCTGGGGCGGTGAGGTCTGGGGCAGTGCCTTCCCTGGGGGCTTTTCGGGCAGGTGATACAGCCAAACAGCACCTGTGTAAATAGTCACTTTGAGAGCCGAAGACTCCTGGGGATGTACATTTTGATTTTTTTTCTTTTTAAATTCCACCCTTTCTGTATTTCCCTTGTCCCTTCAGTCAGGACAGGAAACAGGGACTGCTCTTTTTTGTGCCAGTTTTTTATTTCCCCCCTCAGCACTTTATTTTTACAGCAACAAAGAAACCTCAGCTCAGGTTGGGGAGCGTGCAGCCGCCTCCTCACCCCAGCCCTGCGGGGATGGCAGATGGAGCCTGAGGTATGGAGCATCCTGGGACTCTCCTGCTCTCCTGCGGTGGGATCCCGGAACATGGGCATTGGCTCCTGCCGTGCTCCAGATCTGTTTCCAGACACCCTGGGAGCTGAGCTGGGCACCAGGCACAGCACCTCCCTGGCCCGGGAGGGTTTGCCGAACTCTGTCCCATGCTTTCAGTAGTGGCACTTTTTTCCCCATCCAGCACACACACCTAATGTCTGGCTTTTGGAAATGTTAGGATCCGATGCATGTGGAGAGCAAATGGGGTCTGCTGTAATGAGGGTCCAAGCTGGACACCTTTGGGTGGGAGCATCTCCCTTCGTGGGATGGGGTGCCCCCGGGGGTCACCACGTGCTGCCTGCACACCGCAAAAATGCATCACTTTGTTTACAGCACCTGAGCTGGCCTGGCACACTCCAGCTGTGTCTGCAGGCCATTACTGAATGTCAAATCACACACGAAACCCCCATGTGTGGGGTATTTTTGGTTTTGTTGTTTTTTAACCTTTCTTTCCTCCCTCCCTGGTGGCATCCTCTGCCTCTGCCCCAGCTCTGCAGCCCCTGGTAGGAGGCAGCTTCTCTCTGTGCTCCTGTTGCTTCTAGCTGTGTGGCTGGTGCATGCTTGGAGGGGGGACAGTCCCCACCATGCTGCTGCTTCCCTTCCTCTTGGTGAGCCCAGCTTCCTCTCTGGAGGGTTCCCTTGCATTTCACAGAATCACAGGGTGGTTGGGGTTGGAAGGGACCTCTGGAGATCATCTGGTCCAACCCACCTGCTAAAGCAGGCTCACCAGAGCAGATCTCACAGGAATGTGTCCAGGTGGGTTTTGAATGTCTCCAGAGAAGGAGACTCCACACCCTCTCTGGGCAGCCTGGTCCAGGGCTCTGCCAGTAGGTTTTTGTTTGTTTTAAGAGGACAGATGCATCCTCCATGGGATGCCTTTTCCTAGCGGTGTGAAAGCCACCCCTCTGCAACCCCCGGTCTGGGCTAACTCCTTCCTGCTCACACAGCATCTCCCAAACACCAGCAGCATGGTGGGTCCCTCCGGAGAGCTGTTATCCCCGCATTCCACCACAGCTTTTTCTCCATAGGGGTGGGCAAAGGCTGGTGGTGGTGGTGGGAAAGTAGTGTGAACATAGCACTGGTGGGCTGTGTTCTGTCTTTGGAGGATGGGTGATGCTTGGGGTGTTTGGTGCTTGACCTGCTTCTGGGAGGAGAAGGCTGTGCAGAGCGGTGTCCGTGCAGCCTGCCTCCTCGATGGGTGGTGTTTCAGTGTCTTGCACTGTGTCCCTTTTGCTGGCTCTGCTTTGGGTGCCCCATACTGTTACATGGACCCATGGCCAGGTGTGGGGTAGGTCTGTGCCATGTCACTGCTCCTTTCCAGCCTCTCGTCTGCTTGCTGCATCTCTGGGGGCTCACGTCATCTCCTCCAAGTCTGTGCTGGTGAAGGTTTCATGAGCAGAGCAAAGCTTTAACTCAGATCATCCACCTGGAGGACACTGTGGGGTCTGGGAGGGCACTCCAGGGGATGCCACGGACGGGAAACGTGCAATATTCACATCCATCACTGTGTACTGACCCTGGCGTGGCCCTTGCAGTTGGGTTTGACAGCACAAGTGTCACCCTTGGCAGAAGAGAGCATGCTGTTATGAGCAGGGGATGTCTGGTACATGCCCCCAGATCTGTTGGTACCCCCTGAGAGGGCTGGCTGCATTTTAGGGGACAGCTGTGTGCCAGGGCATGTCCCCAGCCCAGCACCGGGCATCAATGGGTTTGCTGGTGGGGCTCTAAGCACCCAAACTCACTTTGCAATCAGTGAAGACCTCATTTCCAAGGAGACTGGGATATCACAGCAGCATTAAATGTTTTTTGCAGTTCTTCACTTTTATTGGGGTGATCAGGGGGTGTTTAGAGATGAGTCCAGATGTGCTGTTGGGGCACACGGCGTGAGGGGCTCTGCTGAGCCAGGAGGACCTGACACAGGACACAACAGACTTGAAAACTTGACACTTCTGTACCGTAGGCTGCTCTGTAACCACGGAAATTATGTAAATATAGAAATTATTAATGTATATGTTTCGTGCCTATGGATATTGTCAGTGCACAGTGTGTGTAGCTGCCCAGTGGAAGAGCTGGCGCTGCACCTCAATCACATTATCTTACTTTAATCAATAAATATAATCTATTTTTTACGTGAAAACACTCTGGGGTGTGAGATGGGGACTTCTTTTCCATGAAGCAGGTGTAAAACAACCTGGCAGTGCCCCAGCCAGGTGTGCAGCAGTGCCAGGGGTCTCCTAGGTGGACCCTGCTGTGCTGGGCTGGATGGGGCAGTGCTGTGGCATTAATGTCAGTGGATGTGCTACAACTTTTGGGACTTGTTTGTTTTTACCTCCTCTCTTTTTTTCCTTTTTTTTTTTGCAAATACCACCCAGTAACAAGGGCTTGGGGAGGAGGGGACATCCATGCGACAGCAGGAGCCCTGGAGCCCAGCAGGCGGCCAGGGTCAGACCCTTTGTTTTTCCCAGCCCCATTGCAATACATGAGACTCCTGCCTCTGCTGAGGGTTTCAAATAAAAGTGTTTCAGTTTTGCTACTCTGAAAATGATCATTTTCCTTCTGAATGCACTTGTGCAGGTAGGTTGTGGGCAGAGCCTTTATGGGCTGGCTGGACTTGGCTGTCCTCTCTGCCCCACCAAAGCTGCACTTTGGCTTCTTGTCTGTGTCCAGGGACCCAGCAACGTGGTTTATACTGAAAGTGGGACTGCAACTGAAAAAAGAGCTTGATGTGTGGATGGTGACAGTGTGGTGGATGCTGAGATGCTGCTGATCCACATGAGGGTTCAGAGGAGACGGCTGGGTGCCACACCAGCATGGTTGCAGCTCTGCTTATCCTCATGCTGCTCAATAATTCCTGCCATTGTGGTGTGTCGTTAGTGGGACTGTTCGGAAATGAGGGCTTGAGTTAATTGCTTGAAGAAAAGTCTCCTTAAAGTTCTGAGGCTGATGGGGAGTTTGGTCCCCAGGTGGGGATCCGAGGCCACCTGAACCCCAGGGTGGGAGGAGTGGCTGAGCACAGGCGAGCACAGGCTGGGGTTTATGAGCAGGAAACAGGCAGAGCAGGTGACCCCCATCTTTTCCTTTGGCCATAAGAAAACACTGCTCCACCAGCAACCCTGGAATGGCAACCCTGCTCTTCACAATGTCCCGTCAGCATGCAGGGGGTTGACCCTGCCTTGGGGACCTGCCTGTATTTAGAGTTTTATTAAAAACAGCCATGGTGAACTGCAAAGCTCACAAGCCCGTCCTGGCAGAGGAAAGCTGGGTTGGGGATCTGCACAGCTGCAGCCAAGTGCTCCATCCCTCCCCTGGCTTTAATTTGGGATTAAGCCCAGCTGTGGAGGGTTAAGGGGGTTGTGGTGTGAGGTCTGGCCAGGCCAAGTGGTGCTTGTCCTGTACCTGGCGGTTAAGGCAGGAGGGAGGTTGCTGTGCCATCTCTTTCTCAGCCTCTCCGTGTGATGAGCCCCCCTCAAGCCAGCAGGTAGGGTGCTGTGGCATCCCTGGGGTAGTTTGGGGAGTGGGGTGAGTCCTTGGCTTGGGACATGAAGCTGGTGGCAGGATTTGCAGCATGAGGTGCTGGGGCAGCATAAATGTTGTGTGGTTGGGCTGGAGGTTTGGAGCAGGGGGTTGTGTGCTGTACTGGTAGTTTTATCAGTCCTAATCCAGGCAGGGGCTGATCTCTGTTTAGCAGAGCTGGGTCTCCAAGAAGCAGCCTATATTCCCCTGCAAACCTCAGGGTAGTGTGGCTCCTGGGCTGGTTCTGGTTCGTATCTGGGCTGTGCAGTGAGAACGTCCCAAATGCAACCCGCCCCTTCCCGGTTTTGGTCTCAGAAGGGATGTGAATAGCAGGTTTTCTCACGTCTGGTTGTTCCACGTACCTGGGTGGCGGTTGCGCCTCCGCCCCGATGAGCTCCGGAGCTTTCAATGGGGCAGTTAATGACCCTTAAGCACCTTTTGTGCCCCCTGTCCTCACAACAGTCCCGTCCCCCTCCCCGGTGGCTCCTCACGGTCACCCCCCGGCTGGGGGGGCAGTGGGGGCCGGACCCCGCTCAACAGATGGGTCCTTAGGCAATGAGGGGCCCAGGCCCAGAGAAGCTTCTGGCCCAGCCGGTCACGGCCACAGCCAGACCCGACCGGGCTGTGAAATGGGACCCTCGCCGAAGCTCCCGGGACATGTTCAGCAGGGAGCAGAGGGACTGGGATCCCTCCCCTGAGCTCAGGGACCGTCTGAGGAGACTTCCTGGGACCGAGAGCCATCACCTGCTCCTTGGTGAGCGATTTTCCTCTGGAAATATCCATGAGTGAGCCCTTGTGCCCCTGGCCAAGTGATTATTTGTGCTGGGTGCCCCTGAGTGAGAGAGGTCTCTGCTTTTCGTGAGCAAGTGCAGCGCGCTGGGGATCCTCATTGTTCTGATGTGGTCGTACAGTAACAACATCCCCAACCGGTATATCGAACCTGCAGTTTATTAAATGCTGCTGGAGCGCTGAATAACTTTGGATAAACCCCGTTTCTAGTTGGTTCTCTGCTAAACAGTTCTGGTTAGAATCAAGTCTGCTTGGAGTTCATCACGTGCCTAAATTGAGTCATGCTCCTGCTGCCCAAGAACAGGGTCTTGCTGGGGTCCTGCCTTTTCCCTGGGTAGGGGACACCGAGGCACTGCCCCAGGCTGGGACAGTTCCCTGTCATTGGTCACTGTTGGGGTCACTTGGCCCGTGAAGAACTTTGTCCCCTGCAAATACTGGCCTCTGGAGGTGCTGCTCCCCTGGTCCTCCCTTTGCTGTCTCCATGGTGACAGCTAATGACATCACAAGTGTTGCTGCACCTTAGTGATGTCATCAGCTGTTACTGGGGAAACTGCTGAGGTGGATGGTGCTCCCCAGTTGCCAGCGAGCCCTTCTGGAGGAGCCTGCCCTCTGCCTGCGGGAGCGACCACAGCGGCGAGCCTGGGGCTTTTGGTGAAAAAAGATTGTCGAAGTGCCTGAGGGCTTTGAGAGGTAAAACAGGCAGCGCCTTGGGGGCTGTGGGGGTGGCTGGTGGGTGCTGGAAGAGCAGCAAGTGGCCCTGATGCCCAGAAGAGTGGGGCTGCGGGCAGGGTCTACAGGTGCCGGGGCTGGCTGCTGTGTCCCACTGGGTGTTTTGGGGGCCTCTCTGCAGATGTGCTTGAGTCAGGTGTGTTTTCCAGTTAACTGGGTGATAGTCATCTCCTTAATGGCTGTGGCTTTATTTTCAGAAATGAGATGAATTTCTGTTTTCCCAAGTGTGTTTTGTTGGGGATGGGAACCAAGGCAGAGCTTGGATTTAGATCCTTTCGACCCCTTTGCTCCTGAACTAACAGATTTGGGAGGCTCATGCCTTCCTGGAGGGAGGCAGGCTACCGAGGGTCTGCCTCCTTCCTCTGGCCCTCATAGGACCCTCAAAGATGCACTGAATTGCTGTCTTGGTACTTCTCTGATGGCTCAAGAGGCTGAGGATGCCGGTGTCCGAAATAAGCAGTTATTCCCTGGGCTGCACTTGGCTGGAGCTACACAGGGATGTTCTATTTACAAAAGAATCCCCGAGTTATTGAAAAAAATCATAATAGTAAAAAAAAAAATCCAAAGTCTTTTAATACTCTCAAAAAAATCAACAACAAAAATGTTACATCAAACAACCAACCAAAAAAACCTCTCATGAAGAAACGATACATTTCCAAGCACAAGGACATACAGGTAAACCCACGCTCAACAGCCTTCGTGCCCCATTGCGGGTAGGAGATGCCACGTGGTGCTGGCCAGTCTTTCTGGGATGCACCAGGGAGCCCTGGCTGCATGGCAGGACCACGTGCCCTCACGTTCAGCGTTGGACCATGACAGCCCTGGGGACGCGTCTGTGCTCATATCCTCAGGGCAGGGACTCCCTTACTCCTGTGAGCGCAGCCCAACTAGGCTGGGGTCTTGCTTTGCTGCCAGCTGCACTGGTTTGAGTCTGTGGGCGGTTCCTGGTGTGACAAAGCTTGTTGCTTGGGCTTTTCTACAGAAATGGACTTTATTTTTTTTGTTTGGACTTCTGTTGGCCAAGTGAGGGATGTGCTGATGGGACCAGCTGCATTCTATCATCTCTCTCCCTGCATCAGGGAGCAGATGTGAAAGAGTGTTTGCACCAGCTGATCCGTTGCACTGGGCAAACTCTTGGCTTGATGCAAGCCCTTGGAGCCAGAGCTGGGGGCAGGCAGCCTCCATTGTCCCACCTGGGGCACTCCCAGGCTGCACATCGCTTGTCCTTTAACACCTTCTCCACCATGACTGCTGCCATGCCTGCAGTGCTTCTCCTCCTCCTTATCCCTGTGGCCAGGGAGCCCTGGGTGGGAGGAGGTGGCACGTTGTGGTCCTGCGTGGTGGTGGAGGAAATCCCCTTGGAAAGGAGGCAGGTTAGTCACTGGCATCCCAGGAGCATCCTCTGTGTCCCACCATAGCTGGAGCATTTCCCCTCTGTTTGCAACGGGAGCACCGTGGAGGGCAGCGAGGGGAAAGATCCAGCCAAATCACAACCCAGCTGTGCAGGGGGAGATGCAGCAAGCTGGGGGGGTCACACCCATAAGCCTCTCTTTGGTGGCACGTGCCAGCCCCCTGCACACTGTTCTGCACGGAGATGTGCTTCTTTTCTCATCTCGAGGATGAGCCTGCTGTTAAAACATCACCTCTTCGCAGCTCCCGTAGTCACTCTCCACCATGTCGGAGCCCTCGTAGTTGGGGGGTGGAAGGGGCTGGGCTCGGATGCTGGGCTGGTGGCCCACCTCACAGTCCGCATAGGACGGCTGGGCCACGCTCAGGCGCATGCTCACCCGCTTGTACCCGGGGTCGGGTTGGTACGGGGCACCCTCACCCTGCACCAACTGCGCTGGGTAGTAGCTGATGGCCGTATATTCATTCTGGCACTGGGAGGCTCCCATGTCCACAGGGCCGAGCGGCAAGAAGTCCTCCAGGTTCTGGTTGCTGTAGCGGGGTGGGATGGGGGCCCGCTTGTTGCTCTGGTCCAGCGGGAAGGGGAAACCCCCGTAAAGAGCGACCGGCTCTGTGTCTGCTGGTGGAGGGGGCGGCGGGGGGAGAGGAGGGTGGGAGGAGGATGGAGGGGGGCCTTGAATGATCTCGTAGTGGGAATATTCCTGGACATCTGATGAGAGGTACCGGGGGGGCCAGTAGGTTGTTTCTGCTGGGTAGACTGAAATAAAAGAGAGTTGTGTTAGCTGCAGTTCAAGCTGTTGTTTTCCCTCTCTTGCCCTCCTCCTAATTCCTGTGTAGGCTCTGAGCCTGCAGGAGATGTGGCAGACTGGGGAAGAGAGGAGACGTGGGGACAGGGGAGCTGTAGCTTCTGCTTTGGGAATTGAGGGGACCGAAGGGCACCCCTCTATAGCCTTCAGGTATCTACTACTCTAGCACCCAAAAGGTACACTTCATCACACCGTTTGGATGCAAGAAGCTTGCATGAGGAAGGGATGAGGGCAGAGCAAGTGATCCATGGGATCTTTCCCTTTCCTTGTAGTTACACTTGTGAACTTTCTAACAGCATCCTTTGAACTCCTGGACAGAGAGAAAGCAGTGACCTTGCTGTCCAGAGCCATGCAAAGCGTTTCCCTGAGGGTGTGATCCCTCTGCCTCGCAGCACTGATGCAAAAGCCTCCACTAAAACTCACACTGATATTTAAGTTCTTATTTTTTTCCTCTTACCTTTGTTATTCTCTTTTATAAGGTCTTTTGACCTAGGATGTGTGGGAATCCAGGCTAGGCATTGATGGTTTCCCTGCTGACTGCGTATGAGACTGAGCAATTTAAAGCTGAAAACTGGGATGTACTGGTGAGCAGGGAGGGAACAGCCAATAAAGGACCTACAGCAGGGCTTGGGCATCATTTCCCTGTGCTTTGCTTGGTTTTAGCCAGTTGGTCTCTTAGGTTTGCAAACCTTTAATGCACTTCACAGAGGGAAGAGGGATGTGTAAGAGCAAGAAAAAGCTGTGGCTACTGACCCATCTCCTCCCTGGCCCAGGTGCACTTGATGAAGGACTCGTTGTCGGAGTTGGAGGGAGGTGCAGCAGGGGGCAGGTTGGGTGCCACGCTGCACACGATGGTGCCCCGGTGCTTTGGGGCATTGGCTGAGTTGAAGGTGACAAACTCGGGGGTGCTGGTGGGTTTGCGCTGCTCCGGTGTGGCCCGGTCCAGGTTGTTGTGTGCTGCGTCGCTGAGGATGTTGAGCTCGATGGGTGGCACGGCTTGGGTGCCCACACCCACGCTCTTGGAGAACTCGCTCTTGGAGAGCAGGTCGGGGTCCTCGCGGGCCACCGGCTTGTGTGCCTTGGCCCGGTGACGGTAGCGCTTGCGGATGACCACAAATGCCGCGGCCAGGATGGCCACCCCCAGCACTCCAGCTGCTATCTCCGCAATCTCCTCGGGCCCCACTGCCCACTGCGTGGGCACAATGGCGGGGGTGATGATGGGCTGCGTGCAGTAGGCCCCCTGGTAATCGGATGGGCAGATGCAGCGGATGGAGCCCTGGTTGCTCACGCAGCGCCCAGCGTTTCGGCATGGGTTGTCTTGACACTCCTCGGCCAGCTTTTCGCACCTGTGGGGAGGAAAGGATGGAGACAACCACCATCAGCCTGGGGATGCAGCTAAAACTGCGTCATCCTATTCTGGGCTCTGACTTACACCAGCCAAGGATGCTCCATCCTGGTCTGCTCTCCCTCCCGTGCTAGACTCGTGCTAGCTGCCTCCCCTGGCAGAGAACTGTGATCCTTGAGTATAAAATGATGCTTTTCAGGAGATGATGTTTTACAGGATGGTGTCATTTCTCAGTCATGTGCAACAAATTAAAATGTGGTCTTCCTGCCTCAGAGGAGCATTTGGAGTTTCTAGGGCTCACATTGCTCCCATCCTGTTCAATTAGGGAGCCCAGCATCACTCTGAGATGTGTCACCCTCTTTTGAAGCCTTGTATGTCCTCCAGGCTGCTCTGTGGGGTCTCAGGGTGATGTGTGGATGTCTGCATGTTGCAAACATTTGGGAGATATCTAGCCTGAGAAGTGGTGAAAGAGCATCTTTGTTGAAGAGGTTTTTTTTTTATATTTTATGGAGCATCTGCAGGACTGAGACTGAATTCTTGATTCTTTGTCCTGCTCCACCCTGTACAACCTAAACATTCACCAACAATACAGGGGACCTTTCCTTCCAACAGTAACGATTACCCTGTGCTAGGAGTGAAATGCAATACTTTGCTGGCTTTTCTTTCCCTTCCCCTCCTGCTGCCCTTCTTTCTCATTACTGAACAAACTGTGAGGTTTGGGCTCCTCTTGTTTCTTAGTGTGTCAGGATGTGTGAGCTGGTGTGAGGAACGTGCACCCACATGCTCTGGCTAGACAGCCAGTGATTTCAGATATTACACTGCCACCTAATGCTCAGCCACATTCATTTATTCCAAGAGTTGCATGAATAGTTTCTGCCTTTGCTTTGATTCAGAGGACCTTGGCTAAATGACTAAGGCAGAAGGATGAGCTTGACTCTTTGAGCTTGTGCTGGGCTGGAGCGGGGCAGGGGGCTTGAAGGGGGTGCATGGCTGTGGTGGGTAATACTGAGCCACAGAGCAGTGTCTGTGCCTGGCGTAATTCTCTAGCTGCAGATACAAGTGTGCGCTGACATTTCATATATGGGAAAAGTATCCAAGCTGTACACTGATGGTGAGAACTTCAAAGTGATACGAACTGTTCAGGGCCATGATAATAGGGATGTGTAGGCTGACAGAGGGGGAACAGCATCCTGCACCTGCTTTTCAGCGTAACACATTATCCCAAGCTGAGCTTTTAACTGGATGAATTGTGGCTGTGACAGAAATTCCCCTTACATGAGCTCTGCAGAGCTGGTCCTGGGCAGAAACAGCCCCTGTAGCACTCAGGGTGGGTGTCCTGGCTCCGGAGGGAGGGGGCAGCTCATGGCTGTGCTCACCAGCCTCCCCCCAGACTGGAACACCCTTCTGCCGCATGCACCCCGCTGCTGGCAGCCCTGCCCTTGGGGACGATGCCACCATAGCCATGGCACACGCCACCCTCAGCACACGCCGTGGGGAGGAGCGGCGTGTGGGGAGAGACTCTCCCGTTGCAAGGAGAAGCTCTGAACCTGAACCAAGCATAACATCTGCAGGCATTCAAAGCATACGTGAGATTATTTTTTCTTTTATTTTTCTTTCCCTCCTGCTCAGGGGAGATGGGCACAGAGCAGCAGTGACCACACGGTGGCAGAGCTATTCCTGCTCTGGTCTGCTCAGCTCTGCCTTTGGATGCTTCTCTGCTGCAAGGCTCAGGTACATGCAACGAGCACTTAAACCCAGAGTGTCTGGTGAGCTCCAGAGGCGTGCAGTGCTCACTGGCAGAAATCATGTTTTCAGCCCACCACGGAAGATTGCCCAGCCCTTACCTTTCGCCCAGGTACCAGTCTGGGCAGTGGCAGGAGTACCCGGTGGCGGAGAGGGTGCAGGTTCCCCCATGCAGGCAGGGCTTGGACTCGCAGGGACTGTCCCCAAGCTCGCAATGCTCACCAGAAAACAGTCCTGGGCAGATGCAGGTGTAACCTGGAGAGAGTGAGACAGCACCATGAAGAGATGGTATCCACATGGAAGAACAGGGAGAAGCAGGGCTTGGTACTGGTGGCACCCGCAGAGCTCAATCCGGCTACCTAAGCATTGGTATTTGCAGTCACAGGAGGTGCTGATGGGCACCCGAAACACCCATGGTGATCTGGTGGGTGTGTTACAGGACCTGGAGCAGTTGCTGGGCGCTGGCTGGCCACACTGGGGCAGTGCAATGGCGCTAGAGAGCAACAAGTCAAGCCTATCCTACCACAGACCTTCTCTTGCCAGGGACATATTCAGAGCATGGCTTTATTGCATGGAGAAGCTGGGACACAAATTCAGGTTAAAGGAAGCAGAGCCTGTCTGGCTGATTCACAGTTTCTGACTCTACTAAATGCAATCCTCTTTAACTTATTGTTCTCTGAAGTCTTTGGTCCTGCAAGTTTCTTTGTGGTATGAAGCGCCTGTCTCAACACGCCTGGTTTCTCTTGCCTACAGGAGGTGTCTGGTTGCAGATGGTCCCCAGGAACTTGGAGGGGGCTGCTGCTGTTTGGTTTTGGCTGCTGTTTAGTGTAGCCCTGAGCATGGGAATGTCCCTGGCTGTGCTGAGCTCCTGCTAGTAGCAGGGCTGGTGATGCCACGCGAGAAGTTCAGAGTTTCCGCCTTGCAGCGTGTTTGGGAAGTCTTTGCTAGTCGTCCACAAACTAAACATCCCAGCTTTAGAGCACGGGCTGAACAAATGCAGACCTGTTTCCACATGTGTGTTAGTGGTTTTACAGCAAGGACTTGCTTACACACGCAGCAGGTGCTGGACATTGCCTGGAGAGCTGCGTGTGCCCAAACACATGTGTTCCTGGATGCAGGGGTTCATGTGTGTTTGCACCTGTGGTCCTGAGCACTGTGATTGACGTAGTGGCTGGTCTGGGTTTGACCCTTTCTGCATAGATACGTTCTCACGTGGCCACGTGGCTTACCGAGGCTGGTGTGCACAGACGTGTCTTTGCCTGTGCATGTAATCCCATGCCTGAGATCTTTGGGCAGGGCTTTGCATAAACTAGTGCTGCGTGCCCGTGGTCTACAGGACTAAGCCCCACAATGCTCAAGGAAGCCAAGCACCCAGGATAACCTCACAAACTAAATGTCCCTTGAGCAATCCCCTCCTTGCTATCATGCCCTGCATGTTTCTGTGTGGGGCCATGTCCCACAGGCTCTTTCCTGGGCAGCTGGGCCATTTGCAGAAGTTGTTGATCACCTGAGAAGCAAACTAAGGGAAGAGTACTGGATTATTGGGTTATTAGTAAGGGAGTGATTTTCCTCCTTCTCCCTCCCCTTGTATGCTCCCTGCAAAACAAACAGGTGATGCCTTAACTTAGAGCAGAGATGGGTTTTCATCTCATGGGCTTCAAACCCCTTCTAGCCCAGCCAGAGGGGTTTTCTGTGCGGAGGGTCTCAAGGGTAAGGCTGAGGTGTGAGTAGCAGCCAGACTTAACTGTTCAGTACAAATGCACCTGGTGTCAAACAAGTTCACCTAAACCAGGCAGCTACTGAGTTGGCAGGGCTGGGAATCTTGTTCCCAGAGGCTGCGGGCAGGTGAAGGTGTGCTCCCTCCTCTGGCCTCGCTCGCTCCACAGGCAGGGTGTGGGTTTTGGCAACGGCCCCAAAGAGCACAGAGCTGCGGGAGGAGCTCCTGCCCTGTGCAGCAGCCTGGAAATCACCCCTCTGTCCCAAGGAAGGGCCAAAGCACAGACAGTATCTATAGTGATAGATGGAGTGTTACAGGGTGCAGCCCTGCTGTGCTGGAACCAGGGACAAGGTGTAAGGCAGGGACACAAGAGTGGGCATCACTGAGAGCCATTCCTCCCCTCGAGGCCACAGCAAACCAGCCTTGTTGCTGTGATACAGCTCACTGCAGGGAGAACCCCCGATGGGAGAGACGGGGCAGTGGTGAGACTGTCTTGGGCAGACCCTGGTACCAAACCTCTGTTGGTATATGCACCCCATGGCAGCCTGAGACTCTTAGATTTGAGTTTATGGTTTTCCCATATCCCTTCCCATAGCCCCGGGGAGTCACTGACTGCAGTGGGAGTAGACCAAGATCTTAGCTTGTTTCTGCCCAGATACCATCGCTGCGTGATCCTATCTTACCCGATTCCAGCCTTGCTAATGGCTCCTTAAGCAAAGAGAATGCAGAGGGGTGGGTGGAATTTCTATTTGCATTTGAGTTTTTGGCAAAGCTGCACTCTCCTAAGTCATACACACTCCTTAGAAACACGCTCCTGCCCTCCGGGCCATGGTCCACCAGTCCATGAGTGCCAGGATGATGATCTCGTACTCTGCAGCTGCTGCTGCACTGAATCAGCTATCACTTGAAGTCCCCTGGCACAGCAGACCTCTGAGTCTCCTCTGGGGTAGCTCCCTCGCACAGGAATGAATGAAGAAGCTGCATCTTTCCCTCCCCCTTGCTGCTTATTGCTCTGCATGGGATATTCACATACCTCCTCCATGAGTTTCGGAGCACATCCCGTTGTTGAGGCATGGGTTGCTGCTGCAGGCACCGGTTGGGGAGCAACACTGCTTTATCCCCATCTCTTCCACCACTTCCTTTGACTGCCCTTTCCCGGGCAGGAGAACCACTTCTCTGCCATTGATTGCAACCACATCCAGGCAGCCTCTGAACCCCCGTGTGACTCTCTGGGACTGGAGCGGCTGCCGGAGGCCCCCAAAAAGCAAGTCTCGTCTGCCCCGGGAGATGCTACAGGTCAGTGGCAGCTGGAGAGAGGCGTTTCCCAGTCCGTCGATGAGCAGGCGGACAGATGTGTTCTTCACCTCCAGGAAGACTGAGTGCCACTCACCATCGCTCACAAAACGTGAGGAGGAGAGGTTCCCAGTGTAGTTCCCTTGGCAACTGTACCCAAGTTGAGGCACTCCATTAATCATCTGCAAAACATGTCCCAGAAGTCATGGTTAGCTGTGATACAGGTGGCTGCTGTTCATAGAGACTTCTCCTCCTCTTTGTTCCCATCTCTCCCTGCCTAAGCATAGAATCATAGAATAGTTGCCTCCTTGGTATGGGTGAGGGTGCCAAAAGGACCTCAGTGGAGAGGAGCACCTGGCAGCTTTCTCTGGAGAAGGCGAGGAGGAGGTGGGAGGCAGAGAAAGGAATGACTGTTGTACCCAGCTTCTAACCAGCATGCTGGAAAACCAGGCCAAAGCTGCTGCTGGGTGTTGCAATCCAATCCTTGTTCTTCAGCAGATGGGAGGGAGACAAGGTATTGAGCTTCTAAAAGTGAACCACACCAGTGTGTTTCTGTGTTAAACTGGAATGGTAGAAATTCCTATTTGTGGCCCAAGAGTAATCTTTAAAATGCATATGGAGGAAGGAAAAAGAAAAGGTTAGCTCTAGTGTTTCAGGGTGGTCAGGCATAAACCTCTTTCAGTTTTTTATCCCCAGAGCTTTGTTGATAAAACCTCTGTTTCATAGAAGCCAAGAGCCTATGAAGGAGGAGAAGAGGGATGTAACAAAACATTTACAGAAAACCTGCAGAGCTTGCTATGTAACATCAAGCAATTCATGCCAGGTGAAATACATCTCCAAGGGGGGCATTAAGGACAGAGAGGAGTGGTGATGTGTGAAAGAGTCTACAAGAGGATCAGCGACTCTAGGGTACACTGAACTCTAGAGGAACCTACATATGATATGATGTGGCCACTTTGGAGGGGTCAAAAGCAGAGCAGAACAACAGTTCACTCTTAGAGAAGTCCAACAATATAAATAAAGCCCAATGGGAAGAGAGAGCAGCTGCTGAAGGAAGAACACGATGCAGCTGGCACATGCTGTGGAAGGGCCTCAGGGCAACACGTGTGTAAATCTCTTTGCACAACTGGCAAGCGCACCAGAGAACTTCGTCATTTTACTCTATCTGGAGGAACATGATTTCACTTCAGATGGGTCTGTAGATTTGGCTTCTCAATATCTGGGGCTGGGAGACAGCTGAGAACTCAGTTCCCTGGAGCAAGAGCAGACAGGCTGCCAAGTCTTTCCCAGCTTGCCTGTTTTGCCATCCTCTTGCTGCACCCTGTTTCTGAACATCAGGAGAGCTCACTGATTGGATGGGTGACGATTTGCCTGCCCTTGGGAGAACTCATCCTCTTAATCAAATCTACAAACGATTGGTTACGATTCTTTCAAGGCTTTGGCTCATACCTAGAGCACTGCAATCCACAAAGCTTAAAGCCTAAGAGATTCCTTCAGTTTTTTTCAAGCCAGATGGTCTAGAAAAGGTTTGATCCCTGAGATGTTAATAAAATGAATCAGGAAAGAAATGATTCACAGGCAACTTTGAATCTTTATGAATGTTTCCTACTGAAAAGCTTGTGAAGACATCTGGGTACAGGAGATTATGGGCACACTGAACTCCATCAGTAAAGAGTCTTTTCTCCCTTGTTAGGCCTGGCTCAGTAGAGCTTCTTGACACCTCGTCCTTTTCTGGAGTGTTGGACTACTTCTGCTAACTATTTGGTGACTCTCCTTCCCAGATGGGGCAGAAAGCTAGGGACCCTTCTCAAGCAGCTAAGTTTTTCTCATCAGTGCTTTAAATGCAGCTAAAAGTCACTTTTGCAGATGGGTACAGGACATATGGATGATGTTTCTCTGCTCTAGCTCTTCAGGAGCAATGGCTATGGCAGCAGGAGCTTGCAGTATGTGCTTTGGGCAGGTCCCTGGGCATTGGTTGCTGTGCAGTTCTGTCTGAGTCTTTTATAACAGTGGAAAGAAAAATATTTCAAAATAGGAAGATGGGGTTGTGAAACCATGAGAAGGGACAAGGGAATTCAGGGGCAGGATGAACATTTCCAGGTAGATTACAGTAGATCTTAATGTGATTAGCCTCAGGGACAAATCTCTGTAAGCTGCTAAGTATGTCCCGTGATCTGGGTCTCCAATTTGTCTGGATTTAATTGATGAGGAATATACAAAACCCCTGTTCTTTAGTCATCTGCTACTTTCCTTCTGTTGCCAAAGTGGAAGAGGGAGATGATCGTTGAATGCGGGTTCTATTCAGTGCGCTGCTGGGAGATGAGAGTGATCAGACTGAAACTTTCCCATCTCTGCAAGTGTCTAAACCAGTGAAACTACCTAAAGAAAGTGGTTGAAAAGAGAGTGTGTGGGGGTGAGAAATAGCATTTAAGACTCCTGTTTTGTCTGTTCTGTCCATTACTGTTAAGGACCTTTAATTTGAGGTCCATTGAATTAGATGCATGATATGACTGGCATATTCTCAGCCGCAAGTGAAGGTTGGTGATATCATTTCCAATTTCAGAGCTCACCTGTGCCCTCCCATCTCTGTATCCTGGTACCCCAACCGTAACGTGGTCTGGCAAACTATTTGTGTGCTCCGTCAGAGTCTGACTTTGCTCCTGAAGTCTGGGGACAAGTTTGCCCTTTGCTACAGCAGGCTGATCTGGGGAAAATGCCACCTGTAAATTCTTTGTCCTGAGAGATGCGATATAAGAGAGGGATGGAGAAGCAAGCTGTAAGGAAAAAATGATGTGGATGTATGATATGGATGTATGTTGCCTTCACACAGCCTGTGCATTCGCAGATGTAAAAAATGATTCACTAGTTGTGGTTGCAGCAATTACCAAACCGTGCTTGGCTCTCACTTGGTCTTCCCGAGTCTTATATTTTAGCTAGATGAATTACTAAGGGTACATACTATTGCATCTTCTTTCTGTGTTTCCTTTGCCTAAACCAGTGTTTTTTTTACTCTGGAAAGAAATCCCGTGCATTGCAATACAGACCTCCAAAGTGGCGTGGTCAGTCCCGTTAGCGTGGAACACCACGGCGTGCAGCTGGCGAGTCTTCAGGCGGAAATGCATGTGCCAGGAGCTGACCTGCGAATGCTGGTACCAAATGTAGCTGTGGCCCCCAAACCTCACAGCCGTTCCTGGAAGGAGAATGAACAAAAGGTGTCATCTTTGTCATGCTTTGAGACTATGGACTGTATGGAGCCTTGCCTCTTTTCCAGCCTGACACCATAACTATCCTGGAACAGTCTCAGCCACAGTAATCAATGCACAGCTGCACTGCACCTCCCACAGCTCCTGTTTGGAGCTCCAAGTGTGGCCTTTAGTGTAAAAGGCTGCAGCAGCAGCCTGTCTATTTCTGTTGTATAGTGCCTTTGAGGTGCTCTCAGCATGGTCTTCAACACCCCTGAATTTCCTCATCCTTAATAAGTCTTTATATTATTCCATGGTATCCCTCTACCATTCACGCCCAAGTGATGTTAACCTCTCTCCCTGCTCACTCCATTTATTTCTTGCAGTATTCTAGAGTGAGTATAACAAATAAGCATTATTTGGCTTTCCTCAAATTTATCTGTGCTTTTCTGAGTCTAGGCTCAACACAGGAGCTCAGAGACTGAAATTCTGATCACTGAGCTTCATTACCTGCTAGGTATGAGTGACTTTTCCCAATGAGATAGGTAGATGTTGCTATTAAATGCTACAGGAGATCAATTTAAAAAGAAAAAAAAAGGAAGACTGTGAAACTTCTGAACTCTAAAAGTCCAGATTTGGCTTTGAAATTGCAGGCAGAGTTGTTGGTTATTGGGCAACCTAATTCCATGGAAAGTCCAGGTGCTTTACAACATAATGAAGAAAGACACAATATGTTTATTGGGTGGGATGCTACCAGGAAGGATTGCTCACCATTGCAAGAACAGATTTGCTCCAAGCTGTGCCGTGGGGTGAGGACACTGAGTCGGGCAGTGCTGTAAGTTGACATCAGGCCTGGATCCAGCTGAATGGTTTCCTTGCAGACACGATGGGCGCAGTCTGGCCCGTGACATGGCACATGAATTGCCTTCTTCATCCGGAGCCCAACGAGTTGGTCCATCTCCCCAGCTGACACAGTGATCTTATTTGCGAGGACCCGAGGTTCATACAAGGAACCGTGTGGCTCTCCAACAGCCAAGAGCAGGTCCACTCCATCAGAGGTAGCTGCAGGCTGTAAGCTGGCCATGTGGATGTTTTGGCGGCGGGTGACAAGGACGTTTCCCAGGAATCTCTGCAAGTTGCGCCAATGGTCCCCCACAAACTCCTCAGGGGAGAGGTGACGGAACTGTAGCACCACCGCCTTGTCCAGGGCCTCCTGTGTGAAGCACCACACGTGGATGTTGACGCTGGTTGTGGCTGTGAATGTCCCATCACTGACTGTCACGTTCAGGAGATAGTGGCCGTGGGGAAGCTTGTCCCCAGCAATGATCTTTCCATCCGCAGTCCCAACAGAGAAGAGCCCCTCCCGGGGCACTTCTGCCACCAAAGTGTACACCAGCGTGTCATGGGGGTCTCGATCTGTGGCATGGATCTTGCCCAGGACACCACCTCGGAAGGCTTCCTCGTTGGTGGTGATGAATATTTCCAGGGGAAGGGCTGAGGGGGCATACTGACTCTGCTCAGTCACTTGGATATTTATAAATGCAGATGAAGACAGGGGAGGGATACCACTGTCAGAGACCTGTCAAGGAAAACAGAAGGCTCTGTTATAGCCACATGCTGACATGCTGTCACCTCACGTGGCTGGATGGGCTAAGAGGGCCTTGCAAAGAAGCACACCTTGGAGGTGGCAATGGGTGGCAGCTGTCAGGAAGAAGGAATGGGAAAAACTGGCAGCACAGTTGGATGTCTGCTTGGAGATGGCCCCAGGGAAACTGCAGTGTGCCTTCCAGTGTGGAGACTGGTTGAGACCTCCTGTCAGCAGTGGGGTTGCACTAATTTCTGTGTGTGCTCATCAGCAGCTGAGGCACACCTGGGTGGCTCTGATTAACTAAGGATTAATCGTCTTTAGAGGTGTTGCTAACCTTTGGGGTTCTGTGCTTAACTGAGTGTATAGAGATATAAAGCAGCTACACACATCAACGCATTTTCTCAACTTCCAGACTCTTTAAGCCCATGTCCCACCTCTGACAGTGTCTGTCTAGCTTGAGTCAAGGAATGTCAAAATAATCATATTATAGGATAAGTTTCTCCCTAATCTTAGGCAGGTAGTGTTTGAGGTTTATAATATAATAGTACCCAGCTTTTAGAACAACTACCATTACTGAAGAAGTATGTACTTCACATGTTATTATGCTTTTGTTTGTAATGGACTATCATTATTGATAACATTGAAAAATAATTAATTCACTCTGCAATAATAGAAATTCTCTTTGAAGAGGAACTTTAAGCACTTCTTAAATGACAAGGATAATTGGAGAAAGTTCATAGGACCAGATCCAGGTCTTACTTTAAACTGCAAGTCACTATAATGATGCTGGGAAAAGCATCTGTCTAAGGAAACTGCTGACAGAGTATCACGATCACGTTATCTGATTTTATCAATGCAGAAGCTGGCTCCCAGCTTCATGTGGGCAGGCTGTGTAAAGAAATGAGCTCTGGAGCTGGCTCCAAGCTGCATAATTTGTGCCTGGATTAGATTTCTCCAAATCTAGAGACATTTCCTTCCAGCTGTGCCATCCTAATCTCATTTTGTTGCTGCTTAATCTGGCTGGGGAATTCAGTACTAGGACAGTAAGGCAGGCTCTACCTGGACTTGTAACAGGTACTGTTCTTTCATTCTTCTGTTCAGGATGGATGATGTCACCAGCAGACCATTCTGGGTGACATCAAAAGCCTTCCCGTCGTTGCCCTGAGTGATCTGGAATGAATATGGCGGTCCATTTTCCGGGGTGTCTCTGTCACTCATAATCAGCTCTAGGACGCTTGTACCCACAGGAGCATTTTCCTGAAATAGGGAAAGATTCTAGTGGAGAAAGGCAAGTAAAGATAAAAGGCCCAGGGGAACCCACAATGCCCCTGGAAATGCTGGATCAGGAACAGGGAAGCAAGTCCCACACCCCACATGCATCAGACAGAGACTCTTGCCAGCAATGGCAGAGACCCAGTGGTTTCATGGGACTCCCTTTCATGGTGTTACTTCTGTGGCAGCAAAGCATAGACAGTTGAGCTGATGCTCTTGCTTTCCCCTTGAATCATGCCAGCACAAGCAGGTGAAAGCATGTTTTGTCTGTGTTTCTTTCTGAGTACGTATAGGTGTTTTGGGTCCAAGCGACAACTGGGCTGCATCCAGCAGGCATGATGATGCTTGACCATGTGCTTGCGTCTACTCTTTATGTTGTGGTGTAGATGTGAATGATTGCAAGGGAGAAAGGGGCTGCAGGTCAGGCTTGGAAAGTGTGAAAAGCTCTGCACTCTCTGTACTGAAAGGACAAAAGGTGCCTGAATCCATTGGAAGGAGAAAATGACTTCTGTTGGCAGATTGTCTGTCCCTGCAGTGCTACTGGTTCTTTGTGGCAGTGAACAAAAAGCAACAGCATATTTCATCACTGTCTCACCCCTCTGCTCCCGCAGCAGCCCTTGCATGAGTACTTTAGTACCCTAACACAGTCTGGGAGAACAAACCACCTCCTGGCTTACCTGCACTACCACACTGTAGTTGAGCTGGAAGAACCGAGGAGGGTTGTCATTGACATCAGACACATGGATATGCAAGGCGACGTCACTGAACTGAGCAGGGTGGCCGTTGTCTGTGGCTCGAACTGTCAAGGAATAACTGGGGATCTGGAAGATTTGTAGTGTGTGATTACTGGGAGAAATGGAGGAATGGTGGCTTTTTTACATTGTTGTTTTACCCTGTTGCAGCCTGTTGAAATGATTGAGGGCATGCATTGCACCATAACAATAACTTTGCCCTTGGCTAAGGCTCTCCATCCATAAATCACAAAGCACATTGCTAAAGAAAATCAACCTCACAATAGTTGCAGAGAAGGGAAACATCTTACCAAAGATGGATGAGACTTAAGTTGGGCAAACATCTGTCAACAGTGGTTTGAGCTGCTACTGTTTTATGAATGATTGTCTAGATGACCTTTCTCTCTCTTCTCCACACCTGTTTTCTATAGTGCTCTGATGCAGAGAAGCAGAAACCAGTTGGAAACTGGAAATCAGTTGGAAACATGTTGGTTTCCAGTTTGGGGCTGACTCCCACCCAGCCAACTCAAAGCAGCACACAGCCTGGAGCTGTGAGCACTGAAGGCTGTGTTGCCTCCCCTAAAGCCCAGCCTTTCTCCAGCAGTATCTACAAGTCTAGAAAATGAGTGAAAGGAAGATTACCCTTCTGCTTACAGTATTAAGCATAGATCATTCAGAAAACTTGAGGTAGTTGGATATACTGTGCTCCCTCAGTCTTTTGGGGCACACCTGTTGTAACCTTCCTGTTCCCATTTTCTGGTACTCACCTCCTCCCTGTCCAGGTGCTTGGCGATGCTGATTTGCCCACTTTTGGGTTGAATGGCAAAATGTCCCAGTGGGTTCCCTTCCACTATTGAATATGTGATCTGATTGTTCATTGCTCCATCCAAGTCATCAGCTGATACCTGTTAGGAGACAAAAAAAAAGCTAGGATGCCTGGCCCAAAAAGGCCTTGCTATGAAGGAACGCGGCAGGACCTCCTTGACATTTAAGGGTATTGGTTTGAGCTTGCCTCAAATGAGGAGGAGGAAGATGGTTTGCATAAGTGTCATTCGTTAATTTTTTCAATACATGCTACAACCATGACTTTCTCCTTGTCCCTTTCCTGATGTTACCACCACTGTGATGGTAACAGGCTGGGAAGGAACTTCCACATGGAAATACTTTGGGCTCTGCCTTCACTAGGTCACAAGGGTATTTGCCTTCTGCAGGCATTTTAGCTCTTGAGAGATCCTCAAAGCTCCTGAGCCCCCTTTAGCTATCTCAAGCTTTTACTTAAGGATGTCTTATAAAACAATGTGTTCTCCTGTCTATGGAGTGTCAGGAATTCTGGCAATCATCCTTCTTTGAAGTCATACTTAAACCTTAGATGTTGAATGTCACAAACCCAGTGAGGTGTCTGTGTCCAAGGAAACGTAAAGTGTGAAAGAAGAATAAATAATGCATAGGACAATTAAAAGAATAGGTAAAGATGGCTGGCCTGGTTCATAGTCATACCGTGAGGATGATTTCCCCAACTGCAGCATCCTCCCGGATGTCAGCAAAGTAAGGGTCTTGGATGAACTCTGGTGCGTGGTCATTGATGTCGGTTATGTTGATCACCACCATGGTCACATCACTGAGGGAAGCTGAGCCCTTCCTTGTGCCCTCAATGGATAAGTAATACTCGTGACTTGCTTCAAAGTCCAAGCTGCCATTTATGTATAAGGCACCTGCATCGGCAGATGGATAGAAAAGGACAGAAGATACTTTGAATGAATCGCATGTGAGGTTTCTTGGAATTCTGGAGATATAATGAAATAATAGCCAAACTGCCACTTTGCTGATTTAACCAGAGAAGGTCATACTGTAGGTCATGGAATCACATAAAACAAGCTAAAATTTAACTGATTCTGTCGTAACCTGCATCATTCTGGTATCAAATGTTTGAAGAAGTGAAATAAACTTCAGTTCTGGGAGGTGTCCGGGAATCTTGATTGGAGGAGATCTGGGACAAAATAGAACGAGGGTCTAACTGTGCTGTTGAAAGCTGTGACCAAGGCAGTACTAGAGCATCACTGAACTGAGCCACAGGCAGGATGAAAAGGTGTGATATGTCGATGCAGAGTTGTACAGGAGAAAAAGGTGTGTGGCAAGATGCTGTGATTTGTGAGGCTTGGGATGCAACACAGAAAGAAGGAGGCAGTTAATCTCAAAAAACGAGTGGTGAACATGAATGGAAGACATAAAGTGAAAGCAAAAGAAAGAAAGGAGGGACAGAATGTGCCTGTGTATTTCAATGCTTTCCTGGGTTCATCACTGAAACTACCATATTTTAAGATGTACACTCAATAAGAAGATTGGTGTGGAAAAATTAACAAGAGCCTTGGGGACAGAGTAGCTGAGGAAGGCGTTGTGAGTGAGGATGTTACAGCAGAAGGCAAGAAGGCCATTGATGACACATCCAAGGGCTTGTTTCAGGGAGTTAACATTGGCCTTTCGATAACAGCTCTTATCAGATCGCTTTGCAAACAGAGCAGTGTTTTATTTGGCTAGTAAACCTGGCTCAACACCTGCTCATGGTTAACAAATTGGTGTTATCCACATTCACTCAGTGCTACCCAAAAAAGCTGCCGGTTACTCTGGGCTGCAAGTTCATTGTGGGATCAGGATGGGATTTTTAAATGAAATCATCATCTCCTTCATTTTGAAGTAGAACATTTTCCCCATCCTGTCCTCTATGTATTCCTCATTCCCACACACCTGTCTGAGGTCTGAAAAATATGATGGGAATATTTCCATTAATTTTAGTAATATTTTGATCACTCCTTAAGTGACTTGGCTGGCAAAATTTGGGGTAGAAGAGAAGACTGTGTTCCCTACCCATGTGCTGGCTGAAGACAGAAGGGAGCAGAAGTGCAAGCCAGATGGAGAAGAACCAGAGAAGACGTGTACAAGGACAGCTTTTGATGTTGGGTCAACACGGACCTGCTTGGTCATGAAATCACATTACCTGTGTTTGAGTTGAGCTGAAATTTCCCGTGGTCGTTGCCATTCACTATTTCATACTTGATCTCTGTGTTTTCTGCATTGTCCCTTGTCAAGGCTGACAGGTTGAGGACCTCTGTACCCACAGCTACATCTTCCTTTACCATGGCCATATACTCAGGGGCCAGGAAAACAGGCAGATATTCATTTAGATCCACAACGGAAACAGTGACAGTGCCAAGAGCAGAGAGGGGCTCCGGGGTGCCTCTGTCGGTAGCACGAACTGTCAGCTCAAATGCTGAATGCTGTGAATCCTTCAGAGGCTTTTCCAGACGGATCACCCCTGTGGTTTCCTCAATTGAAAAGTGTCCATTGGCAGAGTCAGACAGAGAATAGACCACCTCAGCATTGGGACCTGGAAGGATAAAGGACAGGCAGCATTAATTCTTGGGTAGGAATGCTGCTGGTTTAATCCTTATTTTTTTAATACATTTGGACTTTGTATACTTAATGACCTTAAATTCCTAGGGAAAATGGAGGCTGCAGGAACACTAAGTGTATTCCTGTCCATATGTAGGTTCAGATATCTAGCCATGCTCACCATCATTTATCAGCATCACCTATCTGTGTTTACTGGTGCTTCCCATTTTTAATTCCCCTGTTTTAAAATGTAATATCCCTTCCTATCTGCTTCCAAAGCAGATAAATACGTTCTTGCTTCTCTGTCATTGTAAATTTGGTCTCTGCTGGAGAGGTTTATTGAAAGCTCCTTTCTTAGGAGTCTTGCCTATATTTCTGAGAATCTTTGTGTCTTCAGAAGGACCTCTCCATCCGTATCACCTACCAGATCCAGATCTAAAGCTCATTTTTTCCTTATTATGCTCATTCTCAGTCTCCATCTTGGTAAAGTTTCTGTCCAGTTTGGATCCCTGACAAACTGTGTATCACAGTTTGTGCTGTGCATCATGATTACAGTTACTGAGCGTGTCCTCAAAGTCTATCTTTGCATGTTTCTACAGATTTTGCATTTCCTGCAGGGTCACAAAAATGCTGATGCCAGCCTGCTAGTCAAGAACATGTCAGTGATGAGATCCAGGCACATCTTCGCCAAGATTCAATCATCTGTAGCCCTTCCTAGGTTTCAAAGGTTTCTATTCAGGATGAAAGATGAACTCTACTAAAAAGTAAATCCCCTTCTGACTCACCTTCATCAAGGTCCCTGGCAGCAACCACAGCGATGGGTGTCTTTGTCGTGGTGTTGTCAAAAACAGCCACGGCGCAGTGACTGGGGAAGAATCTTGGTGCGTTGTCATTCGTGTCCTCTACAATCAGTGTTATATCTGCCTGGCAGGAACGGCCTCCACCATCTGTCGCTTTGGCGACAAGATGGTACATAGGTTTCTGTTCGCGGTCAAGAGGTGTGGATGTGGTCAGTTCCCCTGTTGGAAAGAACAAGAGATGGTCTTGTCTCCTGCAGCTTCAGTTTAGGAGAGCTCGGAGAGGTTCAATCATGCTGCCTTCCTGGGTGAACCGTGGGAGACAACAGAGCGGGTTTGAATGCTGTTTGTAATGCAGCTAATAGTGGTAATGTGTCCACACCACATTGCTTGGGGCTATTCTCAGATCGCTGCCAGCCAGTGCCCTGGCAGGGCTTGGCATGGGGAGTCCTGCAAGTTGGGCTGAACTTCACGTATGGGATGTCGTCATGGGATAAAAGTGCTCATAAAGTTGTATTATACTTCTAAAGACCTTTGTAAACCCTGATGCATTAAGCTTTCTGCAATGTAATGAACCCCAAATGATCTCTAGAGTGATCATCATGTCTATTTGGACAAACATACTGCCTAAGACCTGATAGGATTTTTTTTAGAGTTTAGAACTTGGGTCTTTGATTCAAGCCGAATACTTGCAGATCTCTCCTTCTTGAGACCTGCCTTTAACAGTAGTGTCTAACCTTCATTTTAACAATGCTAATGCCAACATTTGTAAAGAAAGCTAGCAGGAAAATGTAGAGATGATTTTCCTCTAGACTGTATTGCAATAAACCTGCCTGTTTGCCATTCTCTCCTAGCTTGGGAGAGCTGCGATGAACAGTGCTTTTGTTTGCTCAAGAGGAGACAAGTGTTGAGCCACACAGGGAGCTGGCAATTTTTGGGAGTGGGTGAGGAAGAGGATAGAAGCATCCCATTGCCCAGCTCTCACCTGTGTGTGGGCCCAGCCGGAACTCCTCTGCGCCAGGGCCGTGGAGGCTGTACGTTATCTGCGCGTTGCTGCCAACATCGGGGTCGGTTGCTGATATTTTCAAAATGAAAAGACCCGGCAGAGCGTCTTCAGAGACTCTCCCGGTGTAGAACACCTGTCAAGGACAGAAGGTGTCATTGACATCTTAGCTGTCTTAAAAATACCTTCATCCTATATCGGGAGGAATAGATGAGCAGAAGCTTCATAGAGAACGATAAACCATGTGGTTTATAGGGAAACATGATGCACCTCCCATTGCCGGCTGCCAGGGTGTGGACTGGGACCAGTGAGCTCATTTCACACAAGCCTTTGAATCTCCTTTGGGAAGTAACCACCTCTGTTCTTTCTCACCACGGCTAACATCCATGGCAGCGATCGGCTCTCTACAGTAACCAACCTCCTGATGGGAATCGCTCAGCTTAGCAGGATATAAAACTCAGTAATTTACATGCCTCTACCCAGGAGGCTTCCTGGCATTGTTTATCTCCAAAAATTATCCTTCATAATGCTTAGGCACTCACTTACTGCTGGCAAACATGCTTGGAGGCTAGACTTAATGTTCTTGCTTGACATGCAGCTTAATTAAAATTGCTAAATATAATCAAAGCAAGAGGATCGTGTGAGAATAATTATGACAAGCCAAACCCTCTTAACATGCTCTTTCTGTTTTTTCTTCCTCTCTGTTGTGTTCTCTCCTTTCCAGATGCTCCCCTCATGCCCTTGGTGTCCCAAGACAGGTGTCTTACCTGGCCACACTCAGGGCTGTTGTCATTGATATCCAGAACAAAAATTTCCACTTCAGTGATAGCCTGAAATTTCCCATCGGAGGCCATAACCTTGAGGACATATTTCTCTCTATCTTCTCTGTCCAGAGGCTTCTTGGAAGAAATAGTCCATTCTCCCTCAATTTGGTTAACTGTGAACTGTCCTAGTGCGTCTCCTTCTAGAAGGGGGCAGGAGGCAAGGAAAAAAGGCATTTACCAAGTGGTGAAAATCAGAAGTGACAAGGAAAGGGGATATAGATATGTCCACTGCTTGTCCTTTAGGAGAGCTGATGGACTCGTGGTGGTGACACAGAGAGGGCATCGGTGTCATATCAGGCAGGTGAGGAGCATTTGGTCTGTCTCACAGAAATACTCTGCCTGTTCCTCTAATTCATTGTCTGCATGTTGCACTGAAAGGAGGAAACAACTGCTGATGGCAAAAATGTCTCGGTAACATTCTGCAGATGTGCATATTCATTGCCTCAAAACCACATTGTCTCACCTTCCTAAAGTGTGTCAGTCTTTCTTGGTGCGTATTCCTAAAGGGATCTGAGAGTTGCAAATACCCTGCAGACATTGGTTGGATCTTATAGTGCCGTGTACTGTGTTTCCTTTTAACGTGTAGAAGTGTTTAACACATACCTGTGCTTTCTGGGGCTACTTTTTAATTCTTTAAGAACCAAATGACGAGACACAGGCAAATCCAGATGAGGCAGGCTCTCTGGTCCACCAGATTCATGCCGCTCATGGGGTGGATGCTGCCCCTGGAGAATCCTTCTGGCAAGGAGCTGGTGTCCTCTGCAGACCCCGTGCCATTGGACAGAAGGAGGGAGCATGTTCGGTAAAGGGAAGCAACAATTCAGCTGGCTGTAGGGCCTGTGTTAGATTCTGAAGGGCCTCGCACAGATGTGTAAATTAAATTCACCCTCTTTCTGATTTCATTTGCTCTGTCGTGATGAGTTTGTGAATCTAGAGGCACAATGAGACCTCTGCTGACCCTTCTTCTGATACTGGGAGGCTCCAGTCCATGCTCAGATTTAGTTTTTGTGTATTTGAAATCCATGTGCACATGAACAACAGGAAGCTGGGCTCTGTGTTCACCTCCTTTCTTTTCCTGGAGCACTATACTGTGGTTCTATTTGTATGTTTACAGGTAGAGTTTGATTTGTCCTTGTAAGTAGAAAGTAGACAGAACATTGGGGATTTACCACTAACATAAATGTGCATTCTCTCAGGTTTAAAGTTAGCTGGAAGTTACTACTACCTTAAAGATGGCAGAAATGTGAAGACGTATATGGATTTAATCTTTCCTCCCAAAGGTTTGCGAATACCTCAGCATGCATTAACCAATTGGAAGTACCTGCATTCCTTCCCTATTTTGAATGGTTACAATAATAGATAACAGGCTGCAGCATGATCTGGCTAAATGTTTTGACCCTGAAGGGTCCTCGTTGGAGTTTGAACAAACATTTTAATTTGAAATATCTGTTCCAGGTCTGAGAAAGACCCTTTGGGGTCAAAATGTACTGTAAAATCAAGCTTCTACTTGTGCAGATGCACAACAAACATTCCAGTATAACATTGTTGTTGTTTTACAGCAGTGATTAGTTTTAGTTGGCACAACTGATGTCTGAGAGATGCCAGAGTCATCTTCAGTATTTCTTGTTAGCCAAAACCCTTGCTAAGATTGACATGACAGCCTCAAATATTCGCCAGTATGCAGAGTGGTTAACTGCAGCTTTATGAGGTCTGCTTGTTTGTTAAGTCAGAGTGGCTTCGTAGGAAACACATTTAATACCAGAAAGTTATACACATCATATGTGTATATGTATAACCATTAAAAATACGGTCAGGCTACACAGATGTGTGATATGTAAAGTGACTGCACTGCTTGCAAGAGAAAAAGCTGCATCAAAGACCTTAAATACAGATCACAGTATCTATGTAACAAAAACTTTTGTTCCTGCTGTACCTCTGCTTTTGTCCTTCCAATAGATATTGCTATCCTAATTATTCCTCTGTTAAGAAAGTGCAGACAAGTCTGTCTACAGTACTACTAGTTACTTTTACTTATTTATTTATTTCCAAATAAATAGGACAGTTCAGTGGTGGGATAGCTATTATAATGATAATTCCACCCACTGCAGTTAGGTACTGAAGAGTTTTGGATATCCCAGACTCATTTAACTGAGAAGTCCAGCTCATGACAGAGCTCGAGCTTCATCTCCTGCTTCTAATAGGACTGTCAGTATAACCTTATTTCTGTGTTAGTATTCTACAAGACAAGGTATCAAATCCTCACTTTGAGAAGATACTCTATTCTTGCTCACTGAAGATTTTAAGACAGAAAACACTCACCAGTGATGTAGCATGTGACCCGCCGGTTCTGCTCAGAGATGTCTGCATCGATGGTGCTCAGTGTGACAACCACCTGCCCTGGCTCCGCGTTCTCAATTACCGATCCTTTATAGAAGTCTGAGGTGAACTGTGGAGCATTATCATTTTCATCAGAGACAGTGACCTCCACCAGGGTTTGGGAAGAGAGCTGGACTTTCCTGCCGTGGTCAGTGGCCACCACATAAAACCGATAGACCTCCTGAGCTTCACAGTCCAGCTCTTTTAGTGTGGTGATCCATCCACTTTCCCCATCAATGGTGAAAAGTCCTCGGAGGTTGCCAGATTCTGCTTCTAGACTGTAGGTCACTTGTCCGTCATTTCCCGTGTCTTGGTCATTAGCTGTCACTTGAATGACTGTGGTTCCTGATGGCATATTCTCCATGACAAAAGCTTTGTAGGGATCTGCCTCAAAAACAGGTCTGTTGTCATTGACATCCTGCACATGGATGTTCACAGAGACCAGGGAGACCAGCTCTGTCTCCTGATGTGAGCAGTGAGCCATAACATCAATCTGGTACCACTTGGTGGTCTCATGATCCATAGCTTTTTTGATTTTCAAAGCCCCTGTTTGTTTGTCCAATGTAAACACCTCGTCTTTGTTACTTTCTGCAGTAGTTCCCTTTACCAGGCTGTATATGATGGGTTCCTCTGCAAAAGCTCTGACTGACCCTATTTCTGATCCCTCTGGAAGATCCTCTGATGCAGAGAATGTATAAAGGGGCTCAGAAAACCTTGGCAATGTCACCTCCCTGGGGACAATTTGAAGATTCACTGGGACAAGAGAGTTCCAGTGAGGGGGTCTGCTGTCTTCAGCTTTCACCTTGAAGTTAAAGGCTCTGTTTTCTAAACCAACAAGACTCTCCTTGACCTTAACGACCCCAGTGGCAGCATTGATCTCAACAAGGTCTTCTGCCACATCTTCCACAGAGTCAACAGAGTAAATGACATCTGCATTTGCACCTTCATCAGCATCATAAGCCAGTACCTGGATGACGGGCGAGCCTTTGCTTACATTGGACTGGATGGACAGGGTGTATTCAGAGGCTTTGAACTGAGGTGGGTTGTCATTCTCATCTGTAAGGATTATTTTGACAGTGCAGAACGCCACTTTCCCACCCCCGTCCTTGGCCATGACTTTAATAGCAATGACTCTCTCCGTTGAGTTTTCCCTGTCCAGTTTTTGCAGTGTGGTAATATGGCCTTTATCGTCTATGGAGAACTTCTCATGGGCGAGTTTATTTATGATGGTGTAGTCTATGGTGCCATACGGTCCACCATCTGGGTCAATAGCCAGCAGCTCAATCACTTTGGTACCTATCTCAGCGTTTTCTGCCAGCTCTGCCTCGTATACGTTCTGCCGAAAAGAGGGGCTGTATTTGTTGGCATTTGTGGTATTGATATACACGGGCACAGTGCTCTTAAAAACTCCATCTGAAGCAGAAACTCTGAGATTGTAAAATGACTCCAAGTCCTTTTTACAGCGGTTGAACATGGATATTATTCCAGACGTGCTGTTGATAGTGAAATGCCTGTTGTCATTGCCTGAGAGTATCACGTATTCCAGTCGGGTGGTGTCTCCGCTGTCGGGGTCCAGGGCCTGGACTTTTATCACAATGTGCCCACACGTAGCCATTTCGCTTACCTTGGCTTCGTACTGAAGCTGGCTGAACTCAGGGGGGTTGTCATTGATGTCTGTCACATCCACAATTACAAGGGCATCACTGCTAAGCGGAGGCGTTCCATGATCTGTAGCTCTTACTTTCATGCGAAACTGCTGATTCCTTTCATAATCGAGTGCTTGAGCTGTTGTTATTTGCCCTGTGCTGGCATCAATATTAAAGAACTTGGTAGCATCTGAACCATCATCCAAGATCTGATAGGAGACCGCTTTGTTTCTGCCTGAATCCTTATCAGAAGCAAAGAGCTGGACAACAGGGGTCTGTGCTGGCAAACTCTCTGAGACAGATGCTGTGTAGATCATCTGAGAAAATACTGGGGGGTTGTCATTAATGTCCTCTACCTCCACCTCTACTCTGGCTTCTGAGAAGGATCCTAGTGCTGTGTCAGTGGCTTTAACGGTGAATGTGTGTTTTGTCTCTAGCTCATAGTCCAGCTGACCGGTGACAGTGAGGACACCAGTTTTGAAGTCAGTGCTGAAAAGTTTCAGGGAGTCTTCTTCCACGATGTTGTAGATGAGGCGCAAGCCTTCAGGGCTGCGAGCCTGTATGTGGAGGATGGATGTGTACAGGGGAATGTTTTCTGGTACTTTCACTCGATAGTACAAACTTTGAAACAGGGGGTTGGATTTGTTCCTCACACTGATCACAACCTCCTCTTCAGCATGGAGGGGGGGCTCACCTTTGTCCTTAGCAATGACTCGGAGGTTGTATTTGTTTAAAGCTTGATAATCAAGAGGCTTCTTAAGTGAGATGTCTCCTAGGTATGGGTCAATCCAAAAATATTTGTAGTCTTCTGCAAATGAGTAGGTAATGGCTCCGTTATCCCCTATGTCTTTGTCTGTTGCTGACACCTGAAAAAGCACATCACCTGGCTCTGTGCCGTCTTGCACTGAGGTGTAATATGGCACATTCTCAAACTGCGGTGGATTGTCATTGACATCCTCTACATAAACTTTGACTGTGGCTTGGGACACTCTCGGTGGTTTCCTGTTGTCCTTCACTTCCACAGCTACCTCGTGCATGTCTTGTGCTTCACGGTCAAATTTCACACCCTTGGTCTGGAGCACTCCAGATGCCCGGATCATTTTGAATCGTTCCTTTCCATTCAAAAGCGAATAGAAAAGTGGTTCATTTAGCTGATAGCCCTTGACCCCAAGAACAGTGAGAGTCTTCTCATCTGTAGAGTTTTCCATCACAGTTGCTGTGTACACGTCTTGATCAAATTTTAAGCCTTTACCTTGTGCTTGAGTTAAATTTAGCTTAACCAGAGCAGTACTCTTATATAAGCCATCACCAGCTCTGACAGTGAGTTCACGATGGCTTCCCAGGCCAGTAGCATTGAGAATGGAAAGGAGTCCTGTGACTGGATGAATATAGAAAGCATTATCAAGGTTCCCTTTCACGATGCTGTAGGTGACCTCTGAATCTGCATCTTTTGCTTGCACTGACAAAAGCTCCATCCCTGGGTGAGCAGGTAGCAAGACAGAAAGCTCATAATTGTCTTTAGAAAAGACTGGAGGTGAATCATTCACGTCTTTAACATGAATTGTGACCTTGGCTGGCTTGGATGCAAATAAGCTGGGACTTCCACTGTCATGTGCATGCACACTAAAGTGGAAAACTGGGGTGAGCTCATAGTCTATATCAGCACGACTGGTGAGTGTTCCTGTACTGGGATCTACTGTAAAATATTTAAGTGCCTCTGTTTCCAAAATTTCATAAACCAGCAGAGCATTAGAGTCTTGATCAGCATCTGTTGCATGGGTCACGAGGGGAGCATTGCTTTCATCCAGAACCATGCTTTGTGATGGAGCATTCTCCATGATCCAGCCAACGAAGGAAGGCTTAACAAAGATGGGTGCATTGTCATTCTCATCTATGACATAGATAAGTACAATTGTGTCCGTAAATGCTCCAGCCATGTTGGTGCCACGAACTTTCAACTGGTAAAAAGACACCTGCTCAAAATCTAAGCTCTTCTGAGTGGAAATAAGACCTGACTGATAGTTCATGGAGAACACCCCATCTCCATTTCCATCTTTTATTTCATAGCTGACTGGTGACAAGCTTGTGGCTGAAACCTGGATCAGAGGAGAGCCAACAGCAATGGATTCACTGATTTCTGTGATATATTCGGCCTCTGGAAATTTTGGAGGGGTTCGATCAGAGGGTCTAATGCGGACGTGTACTGTAGCAGAATCTTTAAGCTGGGGAAACCCCTGATCTTCTGCCTTTACAATAAGAGTAAATCGCTCCTGCCTGGATGGGTCCAGTTTCTGAGCAACTGTAATAATTCCAGAATACAGGTCGATGCTGAAGAAACCTTCCCCATTACCTGCAAGAAGAGAAATGACCAAGTGAAGAATGTAGACATCCTATAGGTCTTGGTTTTCTGAGTATCTTTTCCATAGATGCTTCTGATTTCAGATGTAGTTAACATCTGTTTCTTTCACTGGGAGACAACAACCTTCATTAATTTCTAAATAATTTTAATGCTAAGAACAATGAACCCATTGAGATCTATAAGCTAACTTTTAAATCAACCAAAATATATATTAGACACAAATACCCTTTAATTTGAGCCCATATAGTGGTGGCAGAGCATGTGCTTGAAACTTTTGCCTCTTGTGCAGAATGTGGTAGCAGAGACTATACTAGATACTTCAAGCTCTGTCATGCTCATAATTACCAATACTTCAGGAGCAATTAAATTCCTCAGTCCTTGATCTAAATTGCAGTGGGAAAGATGGAGCAAAGAATGGCTTGTCTCCTGCAGAGAATTTACTTGCTAAATAGGCCATGTGGAACAGCCATAAATATTTAAGTTTTAATCTCTAGAGTGAATAATAAAATACTTGCCCACTGAGCTCGTACGACCCAAGAAGACCATCGGCTAAAGCTGAGAGGGTGCTCACCTTCCTTCAAGGATATATTTCTTGGTAGAACTGGTGGAAGCAATGATGACTGCTGGGAGAGTGGGAGTACTCTTGCCTAAGAACTGGGCAAGGATCTCTCCCTCAGTTCCCATGAACAGGAAGAGAAGATTTTAAGTTGTTCTAACTCATCCAGTCACATTTTTTCTTAGACTAGTGACTCAACATTGTACTGTCTTCCTAAGGATGGGTGCCTTTTCTATAAAACAAAAATTTCTATAACCTGCTTGCTCTATATTTTCTTTGGACAGGAAAAAAAATCACATTTTAGCCATGTGCAGCCATTTATTGTTCTTTGCAACAACTAGGGAAAGCTGGTCAACTGTCTGGCCACTAGCTAGAGCATGGAAACGCAGGCATGTTCATGGCCTAAACCATCTTGTTAAATGGTTCTCACCTGCCTGAAGGGAGTAGTGGATTTCAGCGTTGGCTCCTTGGTCCTGATCAAGGGCTCTGACTTGTATAATCTCTGTGCCCACCACTGCCGAGTCCAACACTTCTGCTTCATAATGGATGCTGCTGAACTGTGGAGGGTGAAGGTTGCAGTTATCCACATGGATGGTGACTCGAACAAAGTTCCTCTTGATGGGAACCTCCTGGTCTCGTACCTGAAGGACAGAGGAAGAGCAGGTATGGTCATATCAGGGAGCAGGGAGCCTTACCTGCACCAGGCTCCCAAGTACCTCATCAGGGCTCATAGAGAGTGGCGTGTTTCAGGGGTACCAACCCCTTGGATGGGAACAAGCCTCTAAGTTTCAGTGCCAAAACTCAGCCTTGAATTTGAAATCACACATTAACAATTATCCACTGTGCTTTTTTGTACAAGAATCCAGTGTCCCTTCGAAGAAATTAGCAGTTGATGGGCTCAGCATATGGTTAGAAGAAAGCAAGGTGTTGCCTAGATTTATCCAGGACGGTTATATAGTAAAGATTAACACCCTGCTTTCCTCTTCCCTGTTGTTCTAGACAAATCTTCCCTCAAAGTCTAGAATCAGTCTGAATTTCTCCAGTGGCTCATAAACCCCAGAGAAGCTGATGGACTTGGCAGGGTTTGGCTGGGACTCACCATCACTGTTAGGGTGTGTTGTGGCATGGGCTGGGAACTGAAGCCTTCTGCTGTTGTGAGGACCCCACTGCTTGGATCCAGCTGGAAAAGTCTTGTGCTTTTGGGGTCCACACTGCCATGGATGGTGTAGATGAGCCCCTTGCCTTTGTCCTTGTCTGTAGCACTGACTCGAAGGATTTCCCTTCCTGAGGGGGTATCTTCAGGAATCCTCTCCTCGTAATGGCTCTCCAGGAACTGGGGACGGTGCTGGTTGATGTCAATCACGTGGATAAATGCCTGTAGGAGAGACAGCACAGTGAGGACAGCAGAGACATGGGACCAAGGTGACTTACGCAGCCATGTAAAATCTCAGCTACCAACCCCTCTTGGGTGTAGCCGTGCTCTGAGCCTTGTAACCATCACAGCCCCAGCTTTTGGGGCTTTGCTATCCACAGTGACTGGGAGCACTTTTGTCCTTCCCAATAAATTCTGCTGTGTCTTTCCTTGGTGACTTTCAGTTTGCGTCCTCTCCTTTTTTTTTTTTTTTAATCTTTCCAATCTGGCAAGCCATTCATACTGAACACGCCAGTGCTTGGCACACGGGGAAACCATCGCAACCTGCCATGAAAAGCAGCAGCTGTTCAGCCGTGGTGCCAGCTTCGCTGGCTGATGCCTCCACACCAGCCCTCATTAATTACACACCAGAAAGCTGATGGGGGGTGATATTTGACAAAGGGAGGGAGAGGTTGGTCTATGTCAAGAGCAGTGTATGTATGGAGAAGGTATGCAGAAGCAAAGTTTGTGGTCTACGCTTTTTAGCCAAATCTTCTCCTCCACATGTAACAGCAAACCCCTGTGAATGGCCTGCCTGAATTCTGCCTGCAAAGTCACCTAGTTTTTCTGTTTGGTCCCCTGCCCATCCTGACCGCTCTACTGATGTGTTGACTGAATCTTAGGAAGTCTCAACCAAGTGTAATAATTTGCTTCCTTTAGCAAACCTGAACATGCCATGGCTGTTTTGCACAAGCAGGTTTTTTGACATCTCCTAGTGGCATTGAGTGCCAAAATAAACGTAAGGATAAGATGCAAGGTGTCAGGGAATGCACACCAGGCAAGGTGGGGCTTTGTTTGTTTATTTGGAACACTACTTGGTGATATTTGAGATAGATAGCTGTCTGTTAGCATTGCGTTTCACAGGAATGGTAGTGTTCCTCACTCATCATCCCCCGCAAACCTCCGCAGTGAATTTCCCACGATAAGCGTCACTGATGGGTGACTCCTGTTCTAGGTCTTCCTGTGCAGTGAGGGATGGATTTTTGGCTGCTTTTTATGTGTAGAGAAAATGGTTTGTGAAAGATGAAGCCCTGAGTACCCCTCCTGAGGGTAGATAAAGATGGGCAAATCTCAACAGCCATTTTAAATGGGGCTCGGGGACATGCCTGGGAGCAAAGTGCCTCTTTTCACCAGTGCTTGCTTTTCATGTGGCACCTCAGAGGACATGGCATCTCTGCTGTTGCCCCGCTCAGCACCCTGGACCTCAGTGCTGATGCGTTATCAATGCTCCATACCTTGGAGCAGCACAGGGCTGGGTCTGGCTTCACCTCTTGCAGATGTGTCTGTGCTGGCTTTCTGCAGGCCAGCAAGTCTCAGGAGCACCTCTTGACGTGATACCATGGACTTAAGCCTGATCTAACTGCGTATGCATTTCCCTTATGTCTTAGCATGCCGTCCAGACATGTGGTTGTTCAGCCTGAGTAGCTGAGAGCAAGTTGAGGTCTGAGAGTGTGAACTGCCACCCCAGCTTGGCTGGTGGTATAGCTGCGTCCTTGTGTGCTGGCTGTGATCAACAGGAAAAGCCCAGGCTTTCTATTATTTTGTGTTTCCAACAATATTTAAAAAAAATCTTAATTTGGTACTTGGGAAAGACTTGGGTCACTGTGTAATGTAAGATCATGGTGTAAGGAGATTCTTGTGCCTGGCACTTGATCTAGACCTTAGTTGAGTCAGAAGAAAGATTCCCTTCGGCATATACTCACTTTAGGTGTGGTCCCTACTAAATTAAATTAATTAAAGAACATTACCTGGGTTTTGATGGTAGTGGACCCATCAGTGACTTCTACTGTCAGGTTATAGCTTGACTTCTTCCTTGCATCGAGGGGTCTTGCAATGACCATGCTGCCTGTACTCTTTTCAATGTCAAAATCCATGTCATCATCGCCACCTGGGGTACGGGAGAGATGGGAAAAGGAAATGGGGGATCAGCCACAGTTAGATTTTTGTCTGGAGCAAGCTGCAGGTGCTGGCAGCCTCCACAGGGGCAGGGATCCAAGGAGCTGTCTGAAGATCCAAAGGATGAGGATCACCCCTCCAGACACCATACACAAAACACATAAAGAGCTCATGCCCAGCCACAGATACATGGCATGCCAGGCAATATACCTTCATTCGAGCTGTGCCTCTTGGGACACAGCTAGGTTGGGGACAGTGCCATAGGTGAGGAGCAGCAAAGAGGAAAGCATGCACATATGTGTATGATGTCCTGGCTAGATTTGCAAGTCACGTTTGAGCACTGATTTATTTGCACAAGGACTCCAGCTATGCAGCATCATGGACTTAGCACGGATCAGAGACCTGCAAGGCTGAACAATGTTCCTGCTGGCTTCCTATTCAAGGTCACACAGTGGGCATATCAGCGATGGTCTTCATGGCCACGGTTGGGGGCCTGAGAGTTAGCTGAAGAAGCCCAATACTTGAGCAGTTGGGGAGGCAGACGGTGCTTGCAGGGTGAGCAGAGCCTGGTGCCTCCAACCCAGATGGCTGTGTCGTGCAGGGAACCGCAGGCCTGAGCAGCTCCGCAGCAGAAGGCCGTTCCTCATGCCACGACTGTTCAGCCCTGGCGTGGCAGTTCCTTTCTCATGCCTCACTTGCTGCTGGCCTCTTAGGTCACTATCGCAGGTGAAACACTGCTCTGCTGTTCTGAGATGCAGAAGGAGTTTTCTGCGATTTGTCCCAGGTCTCATCTTCTTTGCTTCCCAGCTACTGGATGCTCTGGATCTGTTTGATTCTCTTACCAGCTGGGAAAATCTTAGTTGGTGGTTAAATTTCACATCTTCCCTTGCGGGAGAAATGCAGTGGTTGCCAGACATCTGGACTACTTCCTTCCATGAGCACTTTCCTGCTGGGAAGTAGATGGAAAGAAGCAGAGAGAGGAAAAGAGAGACCCATGGATGCCTTTCCCTAATAAAAGAGAGAAGGGCTCCCTTTGCACAGTGCCAAAGGGATAGAGGAAGCCCAAGAAAGGAAAGAGATGAAGAAAGATGCTGCTTTGTCAGAGTTTTTTCAGACATCGTCAAGCCTAGTGATAGAGCCTTTGTGGACTGGGAAAGGCAAGATTTTGAATGAGGTGCTGAAGGCTCCTGGATCTCTGTATCACCTGCTTGGCTGCCAGCTACTGTGATGCTTTACTTTACTAGTAGGGAAAAGTAAATCATGTCCTCTTCCATCAGTATAGAAACCAAGAGAACCCTGAGTAGCACTTGGTGCACTAGAAACTGGTAAAGATAAGGCCAAGCATAGAGGTAAGCACTCAGCAGGGAAACGATGGGATAACATTCAGAGGAATATACCGTTAATTCTGCAAACCCAAGCGGATACTAGTAATGCCAGATAAGCCATGCACTGATACCGTCTGTTCCTTATAGTGTTGTATCTCTTGTTTCTTAATTGTATTTATACACCATTATCCCTGCCCTAACATAGTAAGGCAAAAACTATTCACTCATCCAATTAAGGCTTTGTCTGACGAGGGCAAACCCTGCAGGCAATGTCAGGGAAAGGCAGATTGGGGCACCATTTCAAAACATCAAATTACATGAGCACAACTGGCCCTTGTTTGTTGGACCAGTTCTGCACACGCACTGCCTGATGAGTCCCCTGGGGTGACAGCCCACGTCCCCTCTGCCCTGGCATCGCATGTCTCAGAGGAGGCCCTAGAGCTTCTTCACGTTTCATGTCTCAGTCATCCCTGGGATGCTGTGTGGTGGAAGGGAGAGCCCCACCAGTCAGGTCAGACCAGCTCTTTGGGGAATCCTTCCCTCTCGGGGCTGTGGGCTTGGCAGGGAGGGAGAGACAGGGGGTGTCTGTGAGACCCAGCCAAACACCTGCATCCTCACAGGCTGTTTTGCCATAACCAACAGTGTCACTGGATTCCCAGGAGGAGCCGGGACTGGCATGCCCTGCCTTTCATGTGACATTGGAGAACACCTCAAACACTGGCAAATCCCAGAGTGTCATTAAGAAAGTGTGTTAGATAATTGCACTTGGCACAGGAGCCCTTGGACGGGCAGCTTTGTGTATGGTTGTTTAAGCCTTTTGGTGTCTGTGAGAAAGCTTTCCCTGTAGCTCACCTACATCTAAAGCAAACAACTTCATTAGCTCAGGCATGTGAGTGCTGAAGGCCAAGGGAGCTGGAGCAAGTGATCCCAGACACTGCTGCCCTGCTTTAATTTCTGTGTCTCACCTGTGATATTAAACCACACTTGGCTGGGACCCATTTCGATGCTGATCACTCCCACCATATGGTTTACGGGATCCGTTTCCATCACGGCAAAGTTAAAATGCGGTTCATCAAAAGCTAGTGGCTCCGAGGAAGGGCTGGGACGTGTGACCCAGCTGATGTGAAGCCGCACATGGGAAGAAAGTGGTGGGCTGCCGCCGTCTGTTGCCTTGACCTGCCGGGAAATGCATGTGCAGTCAGGGAGAAGGCTAGTTTAGCCCATGGAAGCCCCATGGGAAGCTGCTTCTCTCACCCACTAGGAGTTTCATGTCAAGGTGTGCCCAAAATCCCACAAAATAAATCTTGGCCCAGTAGCCTGTGCTCTGCCTGCAGCCGAGGTAGAGCCATGCAACCCAAGTGTCTCTTGACCATGAAACCCAAAGACTGTTCATGTTCATGTCCACATCCATATGGGATTGTGGATTACCATGTTTATCTCTGAGAGTGGGTTGGACATTTTATTTTATATTTATGCTCCATTTTTAATAGCTTTGTACCTTCTGCATTTCCCATCACTGCTTCCCAATTTCTCTCCCTGTAACCTAAGTCTGTCTCATCCAAGTTCTCCTGCTGCTGCATTTTTTCCATCTCTTTTCTGTTGCTGCACCCTTTCTTCTCTTTCCCTCTCTACCCATCTCTTCCCATTGACTCTGTTTCCCTCTCCTCTCACCGTGAGTATGTTGTATTCGGAGGCAGGAAAAGCCTTCCTGGAGAACACCATGCCAGTTGTGGGGTTGATGGTGAATATCCCTTCGTCCTCCTCCTCGATGGTGTAAGTGATGTGGCTGTTCTGGCCCTGGTCACGATCCGAGGCGATCAGCCTGTAGACGGGCAGTGGTGTCTCTGAGGCGTCTCTCTCGGGGAGCTGCACCATGAAGAGCTTGTGGGGGAAAGTGGGAGGACTGTCGTTGGCATCCAGGACTTGTATCACCACTCTGCTGGTGGATTTCAGGGCTGGCTCTCCGTTGTCAGAAACAGCCACCTGCCAGCAAGCAAAGGGAGCAGGTGACAGAGCTGCTTGTTATGACCCAGAACACGAGTAACCAACCTTCATCCTGATAGGCAATGACTAAACAAGGGTGTTCACTTGGATCTGCACTTGTAGCTCAACATCTTCAGAGACATTGCTCCTTTCTGCAGGGTAAAATCTGCTGGCCGTGGTTGGCACCAGGCAAGGCTTGTGCATGCATGGGGAGACACATCTGCAGGGCTCCTGCTTGCGGTTGCCCAGGGCAGTGGGTCAGATCCCGCTGCCAGGTCAGGCTGTAGGTCATCAGGAGTCACACAACTGAAAACATTTGTATTGCAACGGCTTAACAAGTTATCACCTGTCCTCACTTGACTGTGCCCACGCACGCTCCCAGCATGTCGCATTACAGAAATAAATGTATTATCCTCAGTCACCGTGATAGACTGCAACACCTTAAGATCCCTCTAATGCAGGGGTGTCAAACTCATTTTCACTGGGGGCCGCATCAGCCTCGTGGTTGCCTTCTAAGGGCAGAATGTAATTTTAGGACTTTATAGATGTAACAACTCCTGCTCTAATGTCAATATGCATCCCTCAGAACAGCTAGGGATGGGGGCAGGTAACACAAAGCTACACAGCAATGTCTGATACAATGAGATAAATGCAGGTGGATTTCTCTCGCTTGCTCTTTCCTCCATAACTTATTATCTCTCCTGCTAGAGGACAATTCCAGTCCTCTTCCCACATTCCCACAGCTTCCAGAACAGACCTTTTCCTCCAGTCTTCAGTAAGGAAATAATAAACCCCGCAGTACTGCTGCAGCTGTCTCTTAGGGCAACACACACCATTTAATTAAGTTTCCCAGCAGTTTGGAGCTGATGGGATGAGATTCTTTCTCTGTGCTCCAACTTGCAAGGAAAGCTTTTTGAGGACTTAATACACTTGTACGTAAATAAAGCTAATTACAATCATCATTACCCACCTCTAGGATATGTTCAGCCTTGTATTCTCGATCCAGCTGCCGTGAAGTTGTAGAAATCAGACCTGCCAAGAAAGAAACCCTTTAAGCTCCAAGAGTCAGCATCCAAAGAAAACCAGAGCCGGTCAAATCTCCATGTGTCCCACACCAGCCTGGCCACCCATCCTGTTTCAGGTTCCCTTTGTGATCAGAGGAGAACAACAGATACCCCCAGAGGGCAAGTTGTGCTCCTGAATCCCTGTGCAGAGATGCTGCTCTGATTACAGAGACTGAGAGGAGGGGGGACACCTACCAGATCCCAACCTCAGCTGAGGGTTGTCCAAGCCGTGTGGTGGGGCTTTTGGTGAGAAAGATTGCAGGACCATGCAAACAAAACTTTTCTTATACTTCTAAGTAACGTTCTGCCTGTGCTGGCACAAGTTTGGCCTCTTTACAAGTCTCAACTCCTATTTTCCCTCTGTTGAACCTTGTTTTTTGTAATTTACAGTGTTCTGACAAAAGCTTTGTCTTTTGTCTTGGGAAATATGCTCTGTTCTACCACTGGAATAAATGCATTCAGGCTAAAAATGGGGTATAGTTGATAATAATGTTGGTATATTTTTTAAACCTTGCTGAGAGACAGGTTGAATCCAATAGCAATTGCAAGATTTGAGGGATTTCTAAAAAATACACACTAGTTTAGCCACAGGGCATAGATTGGATGCAGGAAGGAGGATTGTGGCTATAATAAGCTAGAGTTTAAACAAAGTCATCGTAATCGCCTGATTTTGGCTTGTCAATGACTAAAATGAGTAGATGTGGAAAGGACAGAGTTGAGGCTTGTGTTTCCACATCTGGTTTGATAACAGTCCTTATCAAGTACCTTGATTCTTCACCTTTGGAGAAAAGCAGCTCTCGACTATTTTCACAAGTGCTTTACAGATGACGGAAACTGTATATATAATGTATGATTTTCTGACAGTCATCAAGTCTGACACCTGTGAGCGTTTGTGTTAGCTCCCCTATCTCCCGTTCCCGGTGTTTGCTGTTATCATGGTGTTTATCCCTTATGAAGACAAGCCCTGCTTTCTCATACAAACAAAAGGCATGGTGAATTTTCCTGAGCACCACAAGCAGTGATACAGGCTCATGCTGCTCTGGGAAATGCTTTGCGTGGGAGGCAGGGTGTATTTGCAGTGGTGTGAGCACGTGCACTTGTGTGTCCTGAAAGACTTGAGAATCAGAGTTGCGTGAACCCATCTCAACTCTCGTTTCTCGTCCTAAGCCAAAACATTTTAATTAATAGTATTGTTTTCAGTTGTATCATACTTCTGTGTATTGCTGCCTAAGCATGATAGGCAGGAGAAAATTTGAAATGACTGCAGGAAACACCAGGGAGCTGAAGCGGGGAGTGAGGAGCAGCTGCTTGGAACAAGACTATTGTTCACTGTTTCCACTTGTTATCTGGGATTATTCTTATTTGGCACCGGCCTCTGCACTAAACATTTATTTGATGCCTTTACAATCATAAATCATCACTCTATGTATTATGACAAAATAATTTGAAAGACTCTGTTTGGATGTATATCATGGATATTTTCTTTTCCCTCCCTAATCTTCCTTTTGACACCTTGGTGAAGAAGCCTCAGCACTGGCCTGAGGAGCTTCCGAGTACCTTGTGGGCTCGTGGGAGGCTGCAGGGCTTCTGTAGTAGCAAAACTCTCAATATGCATGGAAATGCTCACTTAATGGGGGCCTGAACATGGAACTGCAGCAACAGGTCACTGAGATCTCTGATGCTTCTGTCCACATTGCCAATAGACTGGATAGGACAAGAGAGCAAACCCTAAAACTCCAGCTACCTCAGGGGATGGCTCATAATTTTGGCCTAACCAGCCCATAGGACACATAGGTAGCCATAGACAATGGAGTCACCCAATACCTGTGTGCACACTGGGGATATTTCTCGTCTATCGGATTGCAAAATTCAGTTGCAACAGAGTAATACCTTGTTTGCACTTGGTTGCTGCATGCCAGCTGATGGAAGGTAACTCAAACCACTCTAAAGTGGTTATTTAGATTTGCCTGGCCACACCCTGAAATTCTTTCATGACCTAATGATAAAAATTAAGGAAAACAGGATCATAGCTGAGCTTTCTAGAGCTGGAGAAGGAGGACTGTGGTAAAGGCAAATGAACAAGAACTTAATGGTTATCTTGAATGTTTGTGCCAATGAAGATGCTCAGATCTCCTGGGCAGTAAGAGCTGACTCTACTCTCACTCTCAGACCTGTACCGTATCCCAGCTGGGCTTATTAATGGATGGCATTTTTAGGTTTATCTTCATATCTGTTGAGTCACAAGTCAATGGGTTGGCTTGTCCTCCTGACCCCCGGCAAACTCCCTCTGTCCCTTACCCTGTGCTCAATTGTGGCTCCTGGATCCCCTCTCCAGAACCAGTTACCACTCTGCCTTGAGATCAGAAAGCTCTTGTGGTTAACAGTTAATCACTCTAATTCCCGTACGGAGCCATGGTGCTGTGTGGCTGCCAAGATGCACAAACTGCCAGCAGTGTTCACACGGCGGCTGAGAACCCAGAGACAAGGAGACGGGAGCTGCACATGGTGCTTGAGAGAAGCCAGCTGGAATTAATGCATATTTTTATTTGTTGCTACTTGGTTATACACCCTCTGAAGCCAGAGGGCTAAAATGGAAGTGGAAACTGTTATTAAGGGGAACTGCCATCAGCTTTCGTGGCCTAAGGAGACAGTTCCTTGGTTCTTTCTGCGACCCTCTACAAGGACCTGGGAAGTGTGCATTTTGATTTTAATGAGAATGTTTCATGTGTGCATGTGAACGTGAGTTATCAGTGCAGTCCCTGCCTCTCTGCCAGCCCATCCCACAGGACCTGTAATCGAGTGGGTGTCTTTTATTCTTGTGAGTGAAGAGTGGCCCTGAAGTTTTCTGCTGAGTCCTATGGAGACTGAACAAAACTGTCAATGGTCCCGATTGCACTTGGCCAATTAACCAAGCTCTCTGCATTCACCTGAAGGTCTAGAAATGATCCTTTCTGTTATTTGCACACAGAAGGGCACAAGCTCTGCTCTTGCAGCCTGTCTACACACAACAATGGGAAAGGATTGTCTGTAATTCTCCTGCTTGCTGCCTGGAAAGGAGAGAGAGGAAAGCTAGTCGTGTTGGAACAGGAGCTGCAAAATTAACAGTGCATTGTTGTCAGGGAACAAAAAATAATAATAACTTCTGCTGGCAAGAGCAGGGCTGGGGTGGAGGTTGCTGGCCCCCTGCCCTTGCTCCAGGGAGGAAAATCTAAGATAGTTAAAATAGCCAGAATCAGGTTTGCAGGCACTGGGGCTTTCAAAAGAGCCTGAGAAGAGGTTGTTCTGAGTCCTCTTTCTGTTGTCCCACTGTCGCTTCCCTTTCACTTTCTCTTTTTTTTTTTTTTTCCTCCTCCTCCTACCTCCCCTCTTGTTCTGACTCTTCTCTGCACCACTCCATGCTCAGCTCGAGCTGGTGGTACGTTGTCTCGCGGAGCAGCAGTGCAACCATCCCTCAGATCAAAAGAGTAGGCTGTGTCTGTCTGTCTTTCCGTGTAGACATATGCAGGGAACCACAGGCATCCTGGGGAAGCCCGTGGACATGGACACAGCTGGAGAAGTTCCAGAAGAACAAGCACTAGATAAGAGCTGGAGATGAATAGTCCAAGGTAAAAGGATTCTCCAAAAAGCCTTTCGGCAGGATGAATGGCTTCATCCTGACTCTTCCTGCCACAGCCTCCCAGTTCCTCCTGGTCCTGTCTGGACTGGAACTCACTTCACATCAGGGACTGCAAACCCTACACATAACAAGCTGAAAATGTTTCCAGCGAAAGAATACCTCAAACTCTACTATCTCTCCATCTCTCCGTGTATCTATCTATCTCTCTGTCTCCCACAAACACTGCTCTGCACCAGCTGCCAGGCTGGGCTGGAGAGATTCCATCACCAATGGCAGAAAGCTTTCATCTCACTGTGCAGTTTTATTCCCTCTTCTCATTAGCCTTTCATTTATTTTCCCTCGCTTTTTCTCCACCCTCTTTAGGGAACTGAGAGCTGGAAGAGCTTAGAGCCCTTCTGTGGTAGTTCAGGGATGCTGGAGGTGCCAAGTCCTCCCAAGGGACAGCTATTACAGCCGTTCCTGCTGCCTTTCAAGGCCTCATGAAAGACCAGCAGTTCACCTTCCAATGCTACATTTCCAGGCTGAGGCCAAAGATTATGTCCTAATTCTACTTAACAGAAAAACTAGCATGCCCTTGTCTTCAAAGGAGAATATCACGGGGTTTCAAATAAGCTTCGTACAACTCTGTAATTTAGATGAGCTGTGATATTCTTACTGACAATAGTAGCAGATGACTTCTCTTTAGATACTTTAGATACTTTAGATACTGTAAGCATGATACTGCTCAGCTTATGCCAATGCTTGCAGGTAATTATTTGTTCTTTTCACTCATATGCTAGTAAAACAATGGACAACTGAATCCTCATCAAGCTTGGAAGCATGTCCTTAAGTAAACTCCAAGCTCAGGGTTTAAATAAGGGACCTCCAGCAACTGTCCAAGAGATAAGATCAGCTCATGGGTTTCTTACAGGACTGACAAACTTCTCACTCTTCACATGCAAATTACCTGACTGTAGAGAGAGATGGATAGGAGGTGACTCAGAGCTGAGAGAGCAATTTTTGTCTGAGATGGGAATTAAAGGGTTGGCTTAAAGGTGAGGTGTCTCATTAGCCAATGTTCAGATTTTGCCAGTGTCTCTTGTTTTACCAAAAACATGACATCCTTGGAGCATGGCTTTGCAGGGCTGCACTCACACTGGGGTGAAGGTTTTGCCTGTTGCCTGCAGCACAGAGAAGGCTGAATTTGCTTCAGGATGCGTGAGTGCAAGCTGAGCTCAGCATGAGGGTTGCTAGCCTGGTGTCCTGGTAGCCATTTCTGGTCCACATCCCGTCAAACAGGCATTAGTCTTCTAATAGAGGGCCTCTGAAGGCACCTCTCCATGGAACCCAGCATTTGTGCCAGCCGTCCATGTGGCTAAATTGTACATAGTTTGGACTATGTGGGGAAGTTGGATGCAGAGCAATACCCTGACCTGGCTAAAAAGCTTCTGACCATAGATGTAGCTACAGCTGGAGGTGGCCATGGTCAGAGTTAGCTGACATCTCCAGGTGTACGTATATGGTGCCATGTAGAGACACCAGAAGGATTTAATTGTTTCAGCATAACAGATTTTTTCTGAACACCCCCCTCCTGGCCTGCTGTAGGGCCATTACACCACAGGTAACGCACAATCAAGAGCTGCACTGGCCTTTTTCAATACATTCAGCTTCTTTCTCATCTGAGTGCAGGCTTCTGTGCCGCTGCAGTAGGTGAACTGCTTTTATCGTCCGCGGGAGATCAAAGTCATGCAATTAATCCTCTCCCATACCCAGGCTCTGTGCCCTCCCTCCCCTGTTCCTGCAGGAGCCGATGGAGTGCCGGGCTCAGCACAGCTTTCGTTGCCAGACTGGCCCAATGTCAGCTCTGCTGGGATAGTTTGAGGAAGCTGTTTACACAAAACATCAGCAGGTTTTTGATGGCTCTGAAAGATCTGGTAATTAATCCTCAGATGAAAGATACAGTCTAGGAAGATGGCAGAAGAGGTGGTACTACACTTATTACATTAATAGTGCTGGAGAATGGGTGGAGCCTTTAAATACAGTGGGATTCATTTTTATTAATCCTGCCTTGGTCTGTCCCAGAACAGTCACCTCCAGAAGGGTGTTTCCTGGCTCAGGCTGTGTAATAGGGCAGTTGTTTGTAAGGGGGAAGATTAAAAGCGAATGCTTGGTTCAGTTTACAGCTTTGAAAGTAGCACATTTGTGTCATTCTAAGAGCCATCTGGATGCAAATAGCAGCCTTCAGGTTGAGGGTTTCAATCCTTAGCCTACCCACACAGTGTATTTGGAGACTGGGACTTTTGCTGCAGAAAGAAGGTGTGACAAAAGCAGCTGCGTGGGCTGTTTCTATTGAATATGTAACATCCTCTGGGCACTTGGAAGCCTCAAAAACAGATGTTGAATTGGATCAGTCTTACCTGTAATGAGGTTAATGGTGAAGAGTCCTTGAGGATTTCCAGTTAGGATGTGAAAAGTCAGTTTTCCCTCTGAGCTAGAGTCTGGATCTAAGGCATCAAGCTGAAGGACAGATGTGTTTGGTGGGGAATTCTCCATCACAGAGGTGTAGAAGACAGGTCGGGACATCTGAGGTGGGTTGTCATTGGTATCAGTGACTTCAATATAAATTTCAGTCACAGAAGAGAGAGGAATTGTTCCCAGGTCAAGAGCTAGCACTGTCAGCCAGTAGTGAGACGTTCCTTCTCGGTCAAGTGGTCCTATGGTCCGGATGGTGCCTAGAAGAATGACAGAAAGTGCTTGTGAGGGATTTAAGGAACTCAGACCACTTTGTCCTTGATGCCAGATCAGTCTGTGTCTTTGGTCTTCTTGGTTTTTGCTGCAGATATAAACTCTGGCATCAACCTTGTGAGATTGTGGGGAAGGTGAGGGCTTGCTTGTGCTGAGAGTAATTTGTTACACAAGTGAAAGGGAAGACTTCAGTATTTTAGGGAAGGACAGACCTTGATTTTCCATTATTTTAAGGAGACAAACCCTGCTTGCTTCTCCCCATATACAGGGATGCACATTGTACGTCCCTGCACAAGCATGAAAGATTTGAATGCATGGAACTTTGTAAATAGAATATAGAAATGTCATATTGGGTCAAAAAGTCAGACCAAACACAGCATGTAGTTTAAGTTTTTATGACCATTAAACTAAACTGTCATTACCTGTGTCCTTTTCGATGCTGAAGACGGACAGGCCAGTGCCCTCTCGGAAGAAATATTGAACCTCTCCATCTTTCCCCTTATCGATATCTTTTGCTGTGACCATCATCACTGATGTACCCTCAGGGCTGTTCTCCTGCACCCAGCCTTTGAAGACAAAGGAGGCAAAGCGTGGTGGGTGCAAGTTCTCGTTGACATCAAGGATGTTGACTTCCAGGTGGCAGAGGGAAGAGCGAGAGAAGGGCTTCCCACCGTCACTGACCTGCACGGTTAGATTGTAAGAGTCCTTCTTTTCATAGTCCAGCTCCTTCTCCAACCGGAGTGCCCCAGTCAGCTTATCCATGTGAAACATCATCTCCTCATCATTAATGAGGCTGTACCTCACCTCACCCCCAGAGCCAGTGTCTGGGTCAAAAACCTCAAGAAACAGGAGAATGGTTCCCACGGGCAAGTCCTCTGGGACCTTCACATTGTTGAGGGCTGGGAGGCATTGCGGGGTGTTGTCATTTACATCCTCCAGAGTCACCATGAGATCTGTAACGGAGAACAGCTCGTAGCCTGTTTTGGGCTGGTCCCTAGCTTCTATTTTGAGCACATAGTAAGGCCACAATTCCCTATCCAGGGCACCTGTAACTGTCACTTCTCCAGTGACACTGTTAATGGCAAACTTATCAGTGGGGGTTAGGAGAGAATATTTTACTCTCCCATTGTCATCTGTATCAGCATCTTCTGCTTTGAGTTGCGCTATTGTTGTCCCTGTTGCTACGTGTTCTGGTATTGCCACCCAGTAGGCACCTTGCGGGAATTTAGGAGTGTTATCATTGGTATCCAACACATTCACAGCCAACAGTTTCCAAGATGATTTTTGTGGTGTGCCAAGGTCATACACAGTAATGTTAAGAATGTAGAAACTGGTTCGTTCATGATCTAGAGGAGAAAGGACTTGAAGGAGACCCAGTTCCAGGTCAATAGTAAAGCAGCTATCATCATTTCCATCTGAGATCACATAGACCAATTTTCCATTAAAACCAGTATCAGGATCAATAGCTGAAAGGTCAGCAATAGTTGAGTTGATGGGAACAGTCTCTATGATATCAATAGATCGTGGAAAGCTGTCATCAAACTTTGGAGCATTATGGTTTATAAGGTGCAAGTTCAGAGATGTTTCATCATCCTGCCCGTGGCCTTGAGACTGAGACTCAATGGAGTGTATGATGGTTTCTGTCAGTTGTTTCAAGACTCCTGTTTCCTCACACTGCATTTTGACGGGGAGACCTTGGCCGACCACACTGATATTTACAGATGTTGGCAAAGCATAGTTCTCCCCGTCTGTTGCAGTTATTTTCAAAGAGTAGAAAAGTGGCTGTTCAGAAGGAAGATCTCGCAAAGATATTCTAAGTGATATTACTCCAGAGACGGGATTCAGTTCAAAATGCCGTAACTCATTGCCAGACTTGATTTCATATTTGATATGCTGCAGCTCATCACTGTCGATTGCAGACACTGTGGCCACGGGGTTCCCAACCGGAAAGTCCCGTGGGATGATGCCGCTGCAGCTTGCCTTCTCAAACACAGGAGCATTGTCATTGACATTGCTCAGCATGAGGGAGACATACACCTCTGTTTCATGGCGGAAGGGTGAGCCCCAATCTGATGCCCACACTCGCAGATGATACCATCTCTGCATCAATTCATAGTCCATTGACTTGGAGGTGGAAATGATGCCAGAATAGGGATCAATGACAAAGGGAACCGATTTCTGGTTGGCTATGGTGTAGGTGACAAAACCATTGTTTCCTTCATCTTCATCTGTAGCCTGTACCGTTAAGACACTGGTACCGGGAGGAACATTTTCATCAAAGGCCCCACGGTATGAAGACTGACTAAAACTTGGAGCATGGTTGTTGCAATCAGTGATGTCAATGTGAACAGTTGTGGATGCGTGACTGTTAATGGTTGTAACTTCAAGTACGAAATGAGACTGCTCACGGAAGTCCACTGTTCTGGCTGTAGTTATTAGTCCAGTGTGAGGATTGATCTTAAAGCTTGTGCTGTCAGGAGTGGGTCTCAAAATATATTTGAGATTTGGGAAGACTGGTGTGATCTTCACCATAACAACTTGGCTTCCAGCTGGGGAAAATTCACTCAGCTGGACGTGGTACACTTCTTTCTCAAACCTGGCAGAGACATACCTGGAGGGAGGTATATGGATAACTCTAATAGGAGAGAAGAGTGGTGGCTTGCTCTTGTCCTTGGCTTGCAGACTGAGGTTGAAACCAAATGGGTAAAGCAGCCAGTTGATCTCTTTGGTTGACACAATCATGAACTCCGTGCTCCCAAAGTAGGATTTGATGGCTTTGAAATGTCTTCCTGGATCTCCATCCACAAAGTCGACAGAATCTATCCCTGCTTCTGAGTCACCACTTTCTACAGACAGAGTTGCATAGAGAAAGTCTTCATCTGAGTCAGGTGGTGTCACCTTCACTGAGGAGATGGATGGGGGTTTCCTGGCAGATGGCTCCACTTGGATCATCAGATTAGCCAAGTTCCCAAAGCCGTTTCCCTCCGTGATCTTTCTCATTCTGTCCACAGCCAAAACCTGCAGGTGATGTCTGCCTCGGTGGGTGCTGTTCAGCCTGCCTGTGGTCATAACTGCTCCCGTGGTGGGGTGGACGGTGAAGAGGTCAGACTTGGTGTTGAGGGCATAGTAGAACTCGGCGTTCTGGCCAGCATCAGCGTCAGTGGCGCTCAGTGTGCAGACCACTGTTTTCAGAGGTGTGTCTTCTCTGATGGACACTTTGTAGGAGGGGGGTGAAAAGAGAGGCTTCAAGTCATTTCTGTCCAGAATGTGGATCAAGACTTTGGCCCAGGCTTCATAGGCAAAGGTGCTTTCTGTGGCCTTGATTATTAACATATAACTGTCTTTGACCTCCCGGTTTAAAAGTGCTGTGTTGCTGCTCCTGGTTCTTATTCTCAAGAAGCAGAAATCCCCGATTACATGCTCTTCTGTTTTAAAAAGACCAGTGTTGTCTCCAGAGGCTATTCTGTACCTGATGTCCCACTCAGGGTCTGTCTTGTAGATACCCATTTTGACGTAGCTCTCCACATAGGTCTTGGGGGCTGAGTTCTCATAGATGGTGGCATTGTAGAAGAAATGGGTGAAGTGCAGAGGGGAAGTGTTGCCTTTCTCACAGCTCGCCTTATGGACCACACAGCTCATCAGGAAAACAGCAACACTCAGGAAGTGCCTCCTGATAATGACTTCCATGGTGTGGTGCCTCCTTGGGTCCTGCAGGTGTCAAAGGAAGAACATTGGTCATTTTTATTAAGGTTAGTGTGTTGGAGAAAAAGTCCCTGTGGGCTCAGCTTCACCTCCCTCCTCTCCCTACCCCTCGCTTTGCTAGTGTGGTTTAAGCTGAGCTTTTCTTCCTTCTGGCCCCGGGAGCGACCTGTCCTCCCACATCCCCATGCTGGCTCAGATCCACTCACTTTTTCTCTTTCAGTTTTTGCCCTTGTAGACATAAAAAGCCATGTAAAATGCTCTGATCATGCTGACTTCCTATTCTGTGAACAATGTCTCCCTCCATTTCTACCTTGTCCCTAGTCAAACAGCCTATTTGAACTCTCCACTCAATCCAAACCCCACTTCTCTTTTGTTTCTCCATTCTCCCTTCTCCATCTTCTCTCTCCATACAAGTTCTTGCAAAATATTTTCAAGAGTCAATATACAAAGAATGACTTGATGTCTCTCCCCATGGCTTGTCTTCCCATTCCTCTCCTCTTCCTACAGCAATCTGTTCTCCTTCCGCAGCATAGACGCCCTACAACAATATGGCCTTTTCAACAGCTTTAGCTCAAGCCCTTGTCAAGTTTTATCTATGTTACTGCAAAGTTCTTATAATTCACAGTTCTGACCCTGTCTGCCTCCTCTGCATTGCTTGAAGAGCAGATTTCTAGCAAGACACCTTGACCATGTCACCCTCAGCTGTTGAGCAATCTCTCTGGTTCCTCCCTTCCCACGGCAAAGCCCCAGGGTCAGGATTCCTGTGGAGGATCTGCCGTCCATGACCACCTGCCACCGACTTCCTTCTCTAACGACTCCTGAACATCTGTGGCTCCATGATTTATGTCTGTGAACATGGTGTATCAAAGAAGCAACAGGGGAGCACATACGTGATTAACAAGGATGTAACTTTATTAGTGAGCTTTGTGGAGCTTGTTAAAGGATCAAGGCCTGTTCTTTTCAAAAGCGAAGTGCGTGCTGCTGTGTGTGCATTTAGGGGTTGAAACCAAGGATAAGCTAAATATAGGTGCATATATTTCCCTTAGATACCCCAGATCTTTATCTAGAACTGTTTCTTCCTCTTTTAAATTTAAATTATATATCAAGTACCTGCCAGTCATTTGGCACATTCCTGATTTAAACAGGGAAGACTCGTTTTTCCAGACACTTTTTTCAAGACTTATCTCTTTAAAAGCCAGAACTAGTTAAATTTATAAGTCAAATCGAATGTTAGGAACAAATTATTGAAGCCTAACTAAAAATATGTGTCACATTCTCTCACTGAGATAGCTAATTACTGATGAATATAAAGCTGTAAATTTGATACTTCCTTCAAATCCTTTTTCCTTGGTAAGTAGATGCCAATCATCTAGCAGTCTCCATGCTGTGGTTATTTATTTTTGAAACAAATGGTCTGAAGCTGAGTTGCCACCTCTGCCACTAGGAAGTGAAACTATCAGAACTTGCAGAATGTTAACACAATTTGGATCTACCACAACTGACAAAATTCAGACTAAATTTTTTATTGTATCATTTAATTTATAGGAAATACAACATAGTCCCAAATGCAAAGCAAATGAAAGAAAATCTTGGAGGACAGGGCTAGGTGATCCAGAAAGGCATGTGGTTCCTCCTGAGAAGATGAAAACCATGTTCTTAAAAGCTCTGCATGTTACTTAACAGCGCCTCAGAGTTTTGCAGCATGTAGGGACTTGCCTAGAGCTGCTCCCGTCCAACATTTTAAACTGCTGAACCTGGAAAGAAGATGTATGCATGCTGTGTGCGCGTGTGTCTGCTAGGACTGTGGAGCAGGAAAAGTCACATACAATTCAGAGTAGAATAAGACAGCAAAATACAACACCAAGAAAAAACAGTGCTGTTCCGTGAACAGCAGAATTAATGAAGTTGATTGCTTTGTATCTGGGCTAATTGACTTCTTAATTGAATTGCACTGAAATGGCAATGTGAACTCATCTCTTATAAGACATCAGAGAACCCACAAGGCAGAGATGTTATGAACTCCACAACCACAAGAAAAGCTGGAGCTAGAGCACATGCCGTCTCAAGCAACCAGCAATTCAATATGGGAGGATAACCTTGAGCAAGGATTGGATTTTCTTGCATTTAACAAGACACAAACTTTCTTCTGAACCTCTCTTGGAATGTCCTTAACCTCACTCTTGCCTGTAGATTTCCTGACATCTAAGAAGGGCTTTACTTAGGTTGGTGTTTTTTCCTCTGAGGGGGCATTACCAGGGTTTTACTCCTCTGTCCATCTAATTATTTTGCAAAACCTGTCATGACCTCATATTTCTGAGAGCTTTGCTCTCAATTACAAGCTGGGCTGAACACAATCAATGGCTTCAGCAGTAATTATGAGGGCTGGAGAGTAACTACGCACATGAGGCATGAGGCAAAAGCCTCATTTCCTCTCGAGATGGATCTGAAACATTGAAAGGCACAGCCAGAACTTAGGGAGAATTTTCTAGGAGGCATCACTATCAACTTTTGAAGTCTAACAGTTTTTCTTTGTGGCAGGACCCATGTGCAAAGCCCCAACATTGGCACAGAGAGCCCATCGTGTCCCCTGACAGCAGCTGCCTGTGCTCTGAGATGTGCTTTTTCACCACCTTTATTACTGCACATACATCTCCTTGGACCATTTCTATCCCAATACTGCTGTGGAATCCTATCACTGTTCATGCAGTTCTACACAAGCCCATGTTTGCCCTCTTGGTTTATCCTTTGGTAAAAGAATGATATGGAGGCGGTTGATGACACCAGTGTCCTTCAAGAGTTGGTCTGTTCCTGTTGAGTGTCCTGAGGCTTTCAGGAAAGCTCACAGCCTCCATAGCCCTGACTGGAAACCATCACGTGCTACTTGTAGCCTGGAGTATCTTCTTTAGTAGGTTGTATTGGGAAACAATGGCACACTGATGTCATGTTTCTTTTTCTCCATGGTTTTAACATAAGTTGAAGAGTAACAGGTCTTCCAGGAGATAATTGTGCAGCCCTTGCTCTCTCTCCCATTTCTGGGATCATTTACACCACATTCACAATGCAAATTTATCCAGAAAGGGGATTGGGGCATTTCCAAAGGCCACACTGAAGGTCAACAGAAAAATGGGGCACAGTGCTCTGAAGAGAGGACAGTCTGGTTAACTACTGCCTTGGGTCAGGTCCAGGGAAAGCCCTGTTGGAACTACCCTTGAAAGGTGTCAGTAACGAACTAGCAGAAATGAGGTGGGATTCTGTGACTCTCATAGTGTGAATGGGAAAGCTGTGTATAATGTGAAAATGGCATAAAATCAATTTACTAGCACTTAAAATCCCAGAGGAAGGCAGGAGCTGGGCTGCCAAGCTCAAGGGTCCTTGAAATGTAGTTCAAGGTTCTCCATGTTGAAACTCGGTGAAATCAACTGTGCCTGCAACCGATTCTTTCCTGTAGATTAGGAGAAATACTTTTCCTGTTTTTCTGAGCTATGCTACCCCATGTCTTTGTTCTGATAGTTCTGTGGCAAGGGCTATACCTGCTTCAGGCCTGCTAGACCAGCTGAAAGCATTAAATACCAAAACTCTCTCACCTGCCTTTGGTCCCTCAGCTCATGGGATTGGTTATTTCTACTTCTGAAAGCTCTGCTTCTCATTTTCATGGCTCCCCTGGGCACAGATGCCCTCCTGGAGCTGGTTGCACATGGGCAGGCAGATGTTTTGGGGAAGGTCCATCGGTGGGATAAAGGGAGGAAGGTAAGGCACGCTCCTGACTGAGGGAAATACCAGGGCATCATTATGTGGTGATTCAGTCTCCTCTCCTAATCACCAAGCAAGGATCAGAGAGCCTCAAGGGGCTTCGCCCTCAGCCCTGTAGGTGCAAACTCCCCGCAGAGTGAGTAAACATTCTGTGTATCTCTAATCAGAGCCTAAGCGCGCGTCTAAATTTAACATCCAAATTGTGATCCTCCGTCAAAGGCATGCCCAAATCTGTTGGTTTGAAATGAAGGAGCAAACGCAGCACTGAGGTTCAAAGTGTGTGTGTGTGTTGGGAGGCTGTGGAGTTGGGTGATTTTGGGGGATCAGTGCAGGGCATGGCTGCTCTGGCCAGCTGGGGTGAGCGGCTGAGGCATGGCCAGGGGGTCCTCTCGGGGGTCTCTGTGGTGTGCAGGCTGCTGTGTTTGTCGGCTGTACCGCAGAGAAGTGCTGCAGCCTGCCAGGAAGCAGGTGTGGCCACAGCCCCACCTTTGATCCCCTTCAAGAGGAGCGTTTAAAAGCCATAAAAACCCAAAACATAAAACAAAGAGCATGTTGAGTGCACCAAGAGCAGCATTCCCCTCGCTGCTGGTGGTGGGGGCTTGGCCCAAAGTTTTGAGATCAGAAGATTGGAGAAAAAAAAATAATCATTTTGATGTGAAAATAAGGACAACTCTTCCCTTATTGCTCTTTTGCGAGCACACATCCCAAACTCTCTTTCTTCCTCTTTCATTCTTGCTTTTTTTCCCCCCTCCTATCTCCATTCTCTCTCCCTTTTTTTTCTTCACTACAAGAAACAGTGTCCCCCCTGGGATAGGTACTGATCAAAATCATCCCTGAGCACATCACCATCTTCATTGGAGGCTACAAACACAAGGAGCTAGGGGAGAGGGGGCAAGGGAGATGCAAATAATCAATGATGGGGCAGTTTAATGGTAGGTCTGAATTTCAGTGGTCACTGGGGAAAAGAAAGAGAGAGCAAAGGAAGTAAATCAAATAAGATGGTGGTGAAAGGCTTTGGGAAAGTGGATGAGAGCTGGGACTGTCTTTTCCTGGCTTGGGTGGTAGCTGAGCAGAAGCGGTTCAGCTATAGTTGGGGCAATATCCTTACAGCCACCTGCCAAAAAGACTCAACCAGAAATCTCTCCCTGGGTTTTTTAATGTTGGAAAGTCACAGGTTAAAAAGTACCCCTTTTTTTTTACAGGTGTTGGGCCATGTCTGTGAGATGTTTTGATTCCCAGCACTGAAATAACCTGTCTACAGGCTGTGGGGGCTGTGCTGCCTGGTTAATATTTGCCATCTCCTTCGCTGCAGCAATGCTGATGGGATTAGATCCTTTTGCATTTGGTGCCTTGTTCAGTTTTGGTGAGTTCCTCGCCGGTCGCTTACAAAGCTGGGCCTGTGGGGTTTGAATTCTGTGAGGAGATGGGTATTTTTTGAACTTTTTTCTTGAACTTTGAAAAACAAACAAGCCCATCCCTTCCCAAGCCATGGCACAGAGCCTTTCCCATGATCTTGGCAGCATTTCTCTGAATGGCATGCTGAATCTGGGCTGGCGCTGTGCTTGGAGATCCTGGTCCTACATTTGGTAGTCCAGTCTCTGCTTGGTTTTGGAGCAAACCAGAAGAAATACATCCTGGAGGTACAACACAAAGCCAGAAAACTAATGAAAAAAGCCCCTGAAGTGATGGTGTTTCCTTCCTCAATGTATCTCGGGGTTTTCCAGTGCCTGAGGATGGTTTTCAAAAGGTTGATGTTTGCTGGGCTTTGTTTTGCCCCAGTCTGCTCAGGGGCTGTGTTCGTGTGGGTACAGCTTCTCGCTGGACTTGCTGTTCCTTCCCCATCTCTGAATGGCTTGGATAGACCTTTGGAAATTGTTTGCAGATTGCTAGACAGCCTGGAGCATGGTGGCTGATTGTTTAAAATCTGTTGCATGTGCCTTTTACAGCTGAGGTCTGCCCTTGCTCAAGGTGACCTGTGAAACGCTGCTCCTGTCACAGAGCGAGTGGCAGCACCTGGACCCTGCGCTGTGACGATTTCATGGTTCAGCTCTGTTCCTGGTGATAAATCAGCTGTGTGCTGATGGGGTGGGCTGTATTGGGGGCTGCTCAGCCATAAAGCTGTGGAAAGCCATGGGATTAACGAGTGTCACGCTGGTGTGTGGAGCAGTGACTGTTGCTTGGACTACCTGCCATGGAGTCCCATGAGCCCCACAGAGATGCTCAGCACATTGTCTGCCAGCTGGGCCAGGTAGATACTTTAACTCTGGGGAACTTGTGTACCCTGGGGAGCTTGGACCTGCAGCTTCTAAGGGGTGTTGGAGGAACAGAGACTCTCTTGAAGGAGTTTGGGGGAAGCCTGTGAATCACTGACCTGTGTGGGGCAATCTGGGCCCCAGGCTGGTGGACCTGGCATGGTGCTGGGGCACACTTTTTCTCTAGTCAGGCTGTGTTGCTGCAGGGGTTGGTAAAAAAAGCTTAATTCTGAAACAGTGCTGCCTTCCCTGGGTCTGGTCTGTCACAGCCAGCAGACCTGCGAGGGGTCCCTCTAGGACCAGCATTTAGGGTGGTGGGACACTATCTGTGGAGCTGTGAAGGCAGATGTGCCAGATGTGGGTTAGTTACACAGGAGAGAGCAGGGTGGCTGGGAAGTGTTTCCTTTGATGTCCACCTCCTCCATCTTCCATACAACTGAATATTTTTGCCACCTGTGTCACCACGCCAGCTGTTCGCAACCTGGATGCTCAGATCCAGACTGGCACTAAAGGCACTTTCCTCCATGACATCTTACTGTGGCATCCCCCAGTCGGCTGCTCACCCTTTCCCCTCAGGCATCTCACCCGTTGCTCCATCCTTGCGGCTCTGTCTGTGCCCTCCTGCTCTACCTGCTGCCCTCGTTCGCTCCTCAGCCAGAGCAAGCAGGCACTACATGGTTTTGTCTCCAAGCCATCCTCTGTTCATGAGCAAGGCATCACCTTGTACGTGAAGCTGACCTTTCCACCTGTGATGTGCATTTCTGTTGAATGCTCTGTGAGGAACCCAAGGAGAGTCTGATTTTGTACTGCTGCCAACACCTAGCCTGGCTCAGATATGTCACATAGCTGAGGTTTCTCTGTCATTGTTGTAAGCCTCCAGGAGCTCGTCTGTTAGGCACAGGAGAACTTGAACAGGCTTGAACTCCCCATAGAGTTATAAAGGGTCAGTGATCTCTATCTATCTTGGCATTGCAACATCTTTCTAGAGCAGGAGTTAATCACGCAGCTCCAGAGCTGTGGAGTCCTCAGTAGGGGTTTGGGGTGGTTGGAGGAGGCCTGGGGGATGAGTGAACATTGCAGAGCCAGCTGCCTTGCTCCTGTTCCAGAGAAAGCGTGACGTGAGGGAGGTTGACTTGCTTGTGCCGAAGGTGGGGGGAAGCATCCTTACGTGTTATTTGCAATTCTCTTCCTCTGCTCTCCCCTGAAAAGATCAGCTGCTCTTCCCTTCTCACTGCCCATGGTCCAGAAGCTACCATTGCACAGATACAGGGCTGTGTTGGGGACTGGTGGCTGTCTCCTTGGCCAAGGACAGCAGCTGGGACACCCAGGAGACAGGGAGGAAACAGCAGATCCATCCCACTGGTGGCTCTGATGGGAATGGAGTACCTGTTATGTGTGCTAAGAAGAAATAGCCCTGGAGGCTGGAGATGGGCAGTGCCAGTGGGAAAGGGCTTGGTGGGGGCTGCTGCTGAGACTGTGCACCTCTCTCTCCAGGATTCAGCTCCCACGGAGACTTTTAGTGCCCAGGGCCACATACCTCGGTCACTGCAAACTAGCTGGCCAAGCAGGTGTGCCGTGACCATCAGCACAGGCTGTGAGAGCCCACAAGGAACCCTGGGCTCTTTCTGGATTGCTTACTCCTGCCAAAACTCATACTGAGCCTTTCACATTTTCCTCATGCTTGGGTTGCAAATTATCTTGCAGTGATAATCACTCCTCTGTCTGCATACTGCTGAGGGAAGCTGGTGTGTGGGACCACATTGTCAGTCCTCCCTGCTACCTTTAGGATCTACTGGCCAGTTTCAGCCAAATTTAACCAGATAGGTAAGGACTTAAAAGGAGTTAGGTTTGCACAAGCTTGTGAAAAGCAGCAGGAGAGAGGAGAGAAATCCAAATTAGGACTCTCATCTGGAAGAAAAGGCTCTAATGTGAGCCCAACCCGATTATTAGACATCAGAGAATCCACACAAGAGAGAGCGCCCCAGGCAACCAAGCTTCATGAATTCTGCTGCTCACAAAACAGCTGTTTATTTAGGTGGTGCAAAGCCTGTGAGATCCTTTCTGGGATCCCAGCACACAATTCCTATTTGACCCACCAAAGCTGTGAATCCAGACTGGACTCAGCTCCCACCCCAGCCGGGAGAGAGGAGCAGCTCAGGCTGCCTCACCTGAGCGCTGGTAGACCTCTGATGCCCTTTCCGTGATTCCCTGTGGGGAACATACACGTTATCCTGTGATGGTAAAATTTGTTGGGAAGGAGTCCAAGAGCATCTTGGCATGAAGATCTGGGCGAGGGACCACGTGCCCCGCTGGATGCAGGTGAGGAGCCCCGGCACTCAGCAGGACCTGGAACCACTCGCTTCGCTCTGCTCCGCAGCACAACCCTGGCCACCGTGCCTCCTCCCTACCCTTCTTCTCTCCTATCAGGCAATTCTTATTCACCGCAGTCCTGTCTCTGCACTGATATGAAGAGCTTCTCATTCCCCTGCCCAGCACCCTGCTGGTCTTTCCCTTCTGGTGCCTGAAGGTGAGCATGGGCAGCAGGTTTCTGCTCTGCCTGCAGCCTCCTTCACTCCGTTGCCATCTGTCTGCCTTGCACTGCTGCTTCCTAACCCTCTCTCACATTCGGAGGCAGTGTAAGGACACAGAGGACAGAGAATGAATGAGATGATCAGGGCATGATCCTCCCTTGTCAAAGGATGGCTGGCCAGGATGCCAGTAGCTGTGCCACAGAAAGTCCCTGCAGCATTTATCGAATGCAAAGAGATACCTGCAAGCTGATAGAAAACCTTCAGCTCTCAGACCCACCTGCCCTTGGGAAACCAGCCCTCCAGCAGCCCACCTCCTCTGCTGTACCCACAGTGCCACACAAGCTAATGCAAAGCCAGCCCCTGGCCTGGGGAGCTCAGGATTTCACCAGAGAAAAGATTAACCCCTGGGACAGGCATGTTTGCACAGGCTGGTCTCATTGCCACAGCGTGTCCTTGTCAGGGCGCTACCTCCCACTCCGGACCATCTGCTGGAAACATATTTCTGAAAGCTCTCACCATTGCAATGCCTCTGCAGAGCAGGCAGCTGTGTGTGGACGCTGCTCACAGCGTCTGTGACAACCAGACACCAGACTGGGCATGCAATGTCCCTGTCAACCTGAGCCATGCGGAGTGTCTATTCATGGCATCACCAGCCCATCCCGGGCTGCCTGAGTCACGGCATCTAGCCAAGGTACAACCTGGTCAGTCCAAGGTAGTCCCACAACAGAAGAACATCAAGGCAGCAATGCTTGGCCATCTCCCTATAATCTTTTCTCCACAAACGGCCAGTTTTGATTGCTTATAAGAAACAAGGCATGTGTAATGTGCTCCTTCTCCCACTTTCCAGCATCAGTGCAAATACATGGTTGTTCTTGGGCTGTTGTGTTTAATAACTTCCACTGGAATGGAAGTTTGATCCCAAATGGATCAAAACCTTGTTTGAAGCCAAATACACTTTTGGCCTCTGCAGTATCCTCTGGCAATGTGTTACAGAATTTAATTATGCCCTATGTGTGGAAAAAAAACCCCACTTCTTTTAGTTTTTTTTAAACCTGCTGCTTGTTCATTTCTGAGCTACAAACCTTCCTAGCAGCCCTTGCAGCCTGCCCCTCCCAGAGCTCCTTCTTTCAAGAATTAGGAAAGTTTCTTTGCTAATAAACCCATACCTGCCCCATTGCCAAGGAAAAAGTGTGGTTGGGAGAACAAATTGCTTGCTCAGCAAATCAGCTTGCTAATAGACAATGGAGCATCAGTACTGCTAACCCACTTTAAAAAAAATGCAGAGGGTATTTAATCCTCTTATGGCTGTGCATTATACAGAAGAAAGGCCACTACTGCTCAAGGTGCAGCTGCACTCACACACTCCACATGTGGCAAAAAACAAACTGAGGTGCACGGAGCAGGGAATGCCATTTTTGTAGCATGGAGGTAGATGGAACGATTCTCTAGCATTTGCCTTGGAGCAGTTGGCAGGAGCGTAGGATGCAAAATGCATTAGTTTCTAACAGATGTTTGATTCCAGGTGTTACGCCTCCTTTGAACTCTCCCTTCGTACATGAATGATGCTTGTTTGTTTGGAGGCCTGGGAGACGCGCTGGTTTCTGAGAGCATTAAGATTTGAAATACATTCATGGTGCAAGTTGTAGCTAAGAGAAAGGCTCAGGAGAGGAGCAGATCCTGCTGCGCTCTCCCCTCCATGGGCAGGGCGGCTGGGCTCAGATTTGCAATGTTACAGAGCACGCTAGAGCACAAAAAGCAGATGGGGAGAAGCAGAGACTGAAACCCCTGGCTGGGTTAGAAACCTCTTGCCCGCTCGGTCCCTCAGGAACCCCAACCACTTATCAGACAGGCGGATGTCCCTGAACTGTTCCCGATAAGGTGAGGTGCACTGCATATTAGGAGATGATAAGGGTGTACAATACCAAGCCTGGTCATTTTGCCTCCCCGAATATCGAGACAGCCCAGCCTCAGGAGCCCGATACAAACTGTTTGCTTTCTGTCCCGAGGCTCCGATAACCTCCCAGGTCTCTCTAGCTGACAGCCTGGAGAACTGTAGCAGCTCCGTATACCCGCTTTTTGCTCCCCTGAGTGCCAGGGGGGAGGATGCAGCAGGGTCCGTGCCCTCCTGCCTGGTTCCAGGGCACCCTGGGCAAAGCGCAGACCTGCCTGCCCAGCTAAGCCTGCCCAGCTAAGCCTGCCCAGCTCCGGCCACCGCACCACCCGAGTTCCTGCAGGAAACTCTCAGCCCTTTGCAGCACCAAACCCAAGTGAGCACCAGATTTTTTTTGAAGAGTTTTGTCTGAAGCAACTCCGGTCGTGTGACAGCTGATCTTTGCCCCTCTGGGGTGTTGCATACCACCAAGTCTGCTTTTAATTTCCCCGGAAGGCTGATTAGCTGATAACTGCTGTTTGGAAGGGCCTGGTTTGCTCCAAGTGCCTGGTTTGCTCTAAGTGCCCAGGGCTCCCTCCCTGTATTTTCACCTCTTTTTCTCAGTGCTGCACATGTACATGGGAAATAGTTCCAGCCTGCCCTGAACTGGGACAGGGTTTGCTCTGGGATTTCATTGTATTTTGCCATCAGGCACCTGATAGTGAACAAAACTCCACTGATGCAAACATGCACACGTTTACGTGTGTGCTCCCATGTGAAGCAGTCACAGTGGCTCTCGCTTCAGCTCCCCAGCTCTGCTCCTGTCGTAAGTGGTACCTGGGCATGCAGGAGCTCTCGCCTGGCCGTACAGGGAGGCTGGGCTGGGGTGCCCAAGGCCGAGTTTGAGGTGACAATGGAAGTGACTTAATGGGGAACATGCAGGCAAAGCTTGGAGCGGTACCGCCTCAGCCCGATTGGTGAGGTTGTATGTGGCTGACAACTGAGCCTACAGCTGGACGCCATCACTGCGTCTGCTGCAACCCATCCATTTACCCCAGCACAAGCGTGCTCTCTGTAGAAATCCTGCCCCGCATAGACACCTGGAGCGCTTCTCTGTTCAGTCCCTCCTTGCCGGCCTTGCTCAGCAGCGTGGCTTTTGTCTTTGCTACCCAGAGCCCACCTGCTTGCACTGACTGCAGGGTGCTAAAGTTTCCCAGCTAAGACCAGAAGCTAAATCCGCACACACACAGCTGAAGCTTTGCCTGGCTCCTTCCATATCTCACCAAACTAAGGCTGCCAGAAGGGAGGAAAAGATGAAAGGCTCTCCCTTTGCATCCCGAAGCCCTGTCTTTAGGATAAGCCCATTTCCACCAAAAGTTACTCACATGCAAAAGCAGTTCCATGACTAAATCTCTGCATCCTCCATGCCTTCCTCCATCCATACTGCACAGGCTGCTCCCTGAGTCATTTCAACTTCCCACACCGCCAAGCAGCGTGCCTTACCTGTTGCAACAGGAGAGAGATCTGTCCTGAAGTTTACTGCCTGTCTGCTCTCACAGCTGAAAATCCTCTCCTCCAGCAGCACCTTGCTGGCTGCCGGGGGTCCATGGTGCTTGCAAATCAGAGGAGAGGGCTCGGAGAAATTCCTGCAAGAAGGGATTTTGCTGGCTGGAACTCCGGCGGCGCAGGTTGAAAGCAGCAAGGGAGAAAGTTGCAGGAGGTGGAACTCCCTTGCAGAAGAGCCAGCCCTTCCGTGACGGGCTGGAGGAGGAGGAAGAGGAGAGGCATCGCCTGCTCCCTCACTGGAGAAGTGAACGTGTGTGTGTGCGTATGTATGTCAGAGCTGGGCAAGGACCCAAGCCTTAGAGCCAAATAATTGCAGCGCTTTTTACTGTTAGATTAACTAGTATTGCCATGAAACCCAGGTCCTCAACTGCAAGGGAGGAGGGGGAGAAATATCTCAGGTAAATCCCTCCAACACACCTGAAAAACCCAAAGATTGTTTTTAACGAGCTGCCAGGTGGGTGTTGCAAGAAGGGATGGGGAGAAGGAGGTGGGGGAAACCTGAATCTGCCCTCGGAGCAGCTGCGTGCAGAGAGGCACTTTGAAGGTTGTTGTTGTTTGTGTTGGGGGAGCCCCCAGAAACCCCAGCTGCTGCCAACAAGCCCTGGGGTGCTTGGTGCTGTACAGACAGAGGATGAAAAGGTGGTCCCTGTCCTGAAAAAGGCAGGAGGCAGAGAACAGAGAGGGAGGCAGCAAGGAGAGGTGGCAGCACAGGGGCACCAAAGGTTGTGCTGGAGCTTTGGGAGAGTTTTCTTGGCAAAGAAAGAGCAGGAAAGTTGGGGCTGTTGCATCCCAGCTCTGGGAGTGTTGTTCAGGGCTGGACCGAGGGGAAGGGACACAGACCCTTCTGTGGGTGCTCCCTGTCACATCGGCCACAGCACGGGCAGTGCAGGGGTCCAGCTTCAGCTCTCCCTGTCACAGTCCCTTCCCCTCCCCTCCTCCTTTTACTCCCAACCCTCAGAAAATATTAACGTACCTCCTTTAGCAGGGGTTTGAACAGACACAGAGGTAGGTCTTAATGCCAGAAATCAATGTTCAGGTGTATGCCAAGTTTCCCCCCGCCATGGGTGATTTCTGCAGAAGAAGTGACCAGAAAACTTTCTGTACAGTTTTAGGAAAACAAAACCAACTAAAGAATATGAAAACTGGACAATTTTGACTTCAAATAGTCTGAATTGGTGCCTAACTGCTTCTTTTGAGGCTCTGTGCAGGAGATAGTGGTGGAAGTGAGCACAGGAGTGGGTACAGGGTAGAGACAGACCCCATTAGCATCCCGTTGGAGGAGTGCTTGGTCCAGACTTGCACCTTACCAGAAAATCCCCCAGGACAGCGCATTATGAATCCTCCAGCCACACATACAGCTTCAACTCGAACTTGTCTCAAACTCAACACTGTCGAATTAAATCACGGGAAGCCAATCCATGGGAAAATCCATGTCATTTCATGGTGCAGATCCAAAATGATGTGAAGAAGTTGACCTGTGATATGTTGGACTTTTTGGGGCTGCCAGTGGAGGCAAGTGAGAGCACTCTGGTAAATTCACTAGAAAATGCAGTTTTGAAGGAGTCAAAATTGTTCAGCATTTTAGGCTAAATCTAGTGAACCGTTTGGACTGAGAATGAGAGGGGAAATTTGCACAGCGTGGTGAGACTGAAAGATCTCCTTGGGGTCACCCTGGGACAGCGCTGGGTTGGAAACTGATTTGTTAGCTTTTGTGCTACAAATGTTCATGTTGAGTGCTCTCCTCACAGCATCTACTTGGAAAATTATTTCAAGCTCATCATGGCCTTTCAGAAATAGTTAGAACTGAGAAGAGGGCATAAATCCAGTTGGATTTACATGTGCAGCTTGTCCATTTTTCCGTTTAGTCAGATGACTTGTAGAGGAATTTGCATGGAAGTTTTCAACAATATAAAAGTGATAGTAGAAGCAATAGTGCCTTAAAGTTGAGAATCATCTCCTCTTTAAGATGTTTCATGAGAGGAGGCCAGGTGGTCAGTAATGGCATTGGGAGGCACATTTGGGAGGAATGAAAGGAAGATTTCCTTCATGCAGCTGCATCTTGCAGCCATGAAGGCAAGAAAATCAGGTATTGGTGGCTGGATTTCAGCGGGGCTGAGGCAGGTCTCAGAACAATACTTGTATTATATTTAGACATACCAAGGTGCAAGTGAGCAAACCTCTGGCTCCAGGGCATCAGCTGATTGCTACAAGAATCAGCATTTCCCTGTGTTCGGAGCCTTTCACAACTGGCTAGGTGCCTTGATCCTTTTGCCTGCATCTGGAGACATTGGACTTGGGGACTTGGTCTCATCTAGTGTAGCAAGGTATGAACTTTCAGCTAGCAAGGCTAGCAGTGCTGATCTTCAGCAAAGCTGGAGACTATCGTGCCACCCACAAGACAGCTCTGTTTTTTGCACTGTCTCATTGCTCTTTCAGGTGGTCGCAGAGTCCCTTTTCTTTGCTGCGCTTTGCTGATAAAATGCTGTTTGGGGAGGCTGGTGCTCATGGAAGAGACTCTGCAGAAAGGTTGGGTGTAAGATAGGGGTGGTTATTACTTGATCACTTTACAAAACATGTACAAGTGCTCAGCGAGTGTAAAAGCTGCTAACAACCCCACCTCATTGCCAGAAGATTGGTGGCACGGGGACTTCCTTTCCGCTGTGGTGGCAGAGCATGCTACCAGTCTTGTTGGCTGGAGGGAGCTGCAGGGGTCTTAGTTTCAGTTCTCAGAGAAGTTTTTGCTCCCTGGCTTTGGAGCAGAGAAACACCATATTAGCTGAACAGATGTAGTTGGGGAAAAAAAAAATAGACAAGGTTTTTGGTGACACAAGCGAGGGAGGGCTTGATTGTCCAAAAGCCTGTCTGTTTTTCTAAATGGACCAGAAGATTTAATAGAAATATTGCCTTTCCTAGTTAAATCACAGCATCGGGGTGCACAGCACTCCAGCTATGGAGGAGAGACCCCAAAATCCTCAGATTACAGTTGACTAGAACGCTGAGATGGATCTTGCCTTCCATACAAAGGTGAACATGGGCTCTTAGAGCCCATTTGGATTGACTACTATCCCAGTGATCCAGGAAGGGAAAGAAGCACAGGAGAACTTTTCGTGAGGTCCAGCTGTTAATTTTCTGTCAGTGATGGATGAGAGCCTGGGACTGTCTGTCTCTGCCTTCTCAGCTCTCCTACTCAACTTAAAGTCAGGCTGGGTTGGGAAGAAAAGTGTAATGTTTGTCCTGAGGAACAGCTCCTGCTCCTGCAGAAAGGGGTGGGTTGCAGAATTACCTGTGGTTACAAGCAGAGAGGATTGGCCTGGCTGGTGGAGCTGTGTCAGAAGGAAAGAAAGAAGGAGGATGGAGTCGTGCATGATGCCTGGCTTTGCCTTGAGCACTGCTTTACACCGCTCAGACAGTTAATCAAACAAGCCAACAAAAGCTCCATAAACTGATGTCCACATTTCATGCCACCACGTCCTGCTGCTGGGATATCACCCCATCAGATGCAATGAGCCCTTTCGCAGGGCACGGGGCATGTCAGAGCTCCATCACTTGGCTGACAAGGACGCTCCTTTGGGCAGAGATTTCATTTCCTGGCTCCGCCCAAGATCTCCATTTGATAAAGCCAAGACTGTTCTGCTGTGGGTTAGATGCATGCGAAGAGTTTTGCAGAGAAGGAGCATGTTCAGGCTAGGGTAGGGAAACCACCACGAGCCTCTCTGGACCGACAAGAAACACTTATAGGGGCCTCACTGCCAATGGCTATAGCTACTGACTGCCCTGGGGACCAGATCTGCCTGCCTCCTGAACACATGCCTGCAGGCCCATCTTCCAGCTCACCCTTCTAAACACGTGGTCTTTCTGGCCAACACTCGCAACTGGTCCTGCCAGAGCATTGCCTCCATGGAGCTGGAGGTCAGGGCAGTGCTGTGGAGATGTGACACTGGGGTGTTTCTCCAGACCCTCCTGCCCTCAGAAGCAGACGTGATGGTGCAACCCTCTTTCTCATCCCTGCTGAGGGTTTGGCACTCTCTAAGCAAGCTGGCCCGGCGAGGACTGAAATGCTCCAGCTGTTGGGGTGAGGGTGAGCAGCTCCCCGCACGGTGGGCACTTCCAAAGCAGTCCCAGCTCCTGTTGCTCTGCCACAGTACCTGACCTGATTTATCAGGCTACCTCAAAATCTACAGCAAATGCCTGCTCACCCATGTGCTGGGATCTGACGGGCCCCGAGGCAGAGCGGAGACAGAGAGTTACCTCCCACAGGAAAAACAACTTCTGTTTCCTCTTTGCAAAGGGAGAGCTGGTCTGTGGATCTGGCCTTTGAGCCTCAGCATCTGCCGTGCTGAAATGCTCTGTGGGTATGTTTGCACGGGACCGTGCAGGGACTTGCAAGGGAAGGGGCAATTATTTGCCTGGAACAAGAGCAGCATTTTCCCCAACAAGCGTGAGCGTGTGTGCTGGGGGAGGGGAGGATCCAGCCTTGCACAGGGATCGGCTCCCTGTGCTTGTGTGTGTGCTGCAACCTCATTGACCGCTGTTGATAATAACCCTCCATGAAGCTGCTCTGATGAGTCAGGACTGTTCCTGTGCAGCTACAAACCACTGTGCAGCTCCCAGCCAGGCAGAGCAGGCAGGGGAGAGAGGTGGGTGCTGTCTGTGGAGAGGGACAGACAGGTGGCATCTCTCTCATCTTCTTGAAGCCTCCTAAGGGGCACAGGGTGGCACATCTTTCCCTTTGCAGTGGACCCTCTGGGTGGTAACCAAAGGCCCTGAACTGCATCTCTATGTGCAAACTTGATTCTCACTCTGAGACAAACCCATTGTACCCAATACAAATTTGAAATGGAAATTCCTTAGAGCAGGTCCAGGTTATCCTGGCCTGAGGTCCAAGAGGAGTCTGTTGATGGGTGGGTCTGACTCAGGCCACCCATCATACTTAGTTTCGGGGGCAGAGGCTGGTGCAATGCAAACCCAGCATCCAGTGCAGGCTCCACTAAGACATCTTTGGCTTTTGAGGCTGAATGCTGGTCTCCATGTCTGAATCTCTGTTATGGAAAACCTTGGGAAAAGGAACTTCTTTAACATCTGAGTAGTCCCTCTCCTTACAAGCAGAGGAGGGCATCACCACAGAGCTCATGCTGGAATTGTGTTCCCCACTCTCTGTGGTGTTGCACAAGGCTGTTGTGTGGAACAGATCAAACACAAGGGATTTCTAAGAGTGAAGGACAGGAGGTTGTTTGCAGTGTTGGACTGGAATCTGTTCAGGCTCTTTGTGGGGTCATAACCACTGCTGTGCCATGCTCCCCTTGTTGGCTGCCCCACCAAGGACGATGCACACTGGTTCCTACAGGGCACTGCCAACAGATCCCTTGCCCCTTTAAAAGAGATGAAGTCATCTGCCTCCAAAGCCATCTGGCACCAGGACAGAGTCAGAAGCTCAGCACAACAGAAGGCTGGGATGCCAGCCCACAGAGGGGATGTCATCGCTCTACAGACAGATGGGACCCTGATGGGATGGGGCGAGATGCTGTGCAAGACCCCAGGAGAAGGTTTGGTGTTGCAGGGAACACAACGAAGACCTTCCGGCAGAGAGTACTGGGATGTACCACGGGCCCGCTTCCATCATCCGTGCCGAGTAGAGCCCCATCAGGAGGCGGGAGCTGAGCACCGTCCTCCTGGGAGGGCACGGGCTGGATCACAGCTCTCGTCATGGGATGAGCTAGCGAGTCAGCGTGTCTTCTCCTCCCCCTCCATCCGTCTGCGCCGAGCGGGCATTAGCTCATCTGAAGCCAATCGGTCTCCACCACGTGCCGGATGGCTGATGTCATTGTTGGCTGGGGCAGTGATGACTGAATCCGGAGCAGCGTGTGACTGCAGACTCCGCAGGGTGGCCATCGGGGCAGCACAGGGAGAGGAGCCACCATGTCCCTGCAAGGCTCAGGGAAGTGACCTCAAGCAAAACTGCCCACCAGACCTGAGTGGGTGATTTCATCAGAATGTGCCGGGGGATGAGGCAAAGTCCTTGCCGGTGTGCCCAAGGAACAGCCTCTCACTTCCAGCTCTGGCAGGAGGTTTCTCTCTCAAGTTCTGAGATGGTATCACAGGTCTTACATTCCCTGTGCCTCCATGGCCAGTACTTTATGTGTCACAGACTCCTTAAGCCTCCTAACTTAATTAGTTAAGGAGCTGGTGCTCTTCACAAGACTTCCACTTCCACACTCACTATCCACTGTGTGGATATCATCCACCAGGAATGTCCTGGGCCACCATAAGTCTTTCTGAAGCTCCTACACTGAAGCCTCTTCTCCCCACTACACACTGCAAGGCATGGTGACTTCCAGCCAAGGCAGGGCCCCATCAGGTGCCTCCTTGTGGCTCTGTTGCTCTGTGGGTGGATTAAGGCAGATGTCCCTTTCCATTGTCCTTGCTGAAAACCTAAGCTTCAGCTTGGTGTTTGTGTAGGAGAAAGAGGTTGGTGGAAGTGACGGTGAAGAAGGAGGTGAGGGGCTAGAGAATATGGGAAATAGTCAAGTGTGTACTGGGGTGTGGGGAAGGAGGACAGTGAATTGGTAGAGCAGGGATGAGACGTTAAATTACAAGCCCATAAGTTTGAGTGTCTGTCCAGGGGGAATGACCTGTTCCCAGCAGATGCCTCTCTCCTCTCACTGGCCGCACACCAGTAGCTCAGGCTGGATGTATATCTTTTAGTCCAGTGCGCTGGATCCCATGTTGGGGATTGAACTGGCACTGGTAGATCAGGCGGGGCAGAGCAGGGCACTACCTGCTCTCTTGCTTCACTCTGAAGTCTCTGTTTTGCCCAGCTCAAGCAGAAACTCTTTCAAAGTAGAGGTGACTTCTTAAGTGGGGAAATAACTTGTGCTTGTTTTGGTCTGGCCTGAAAAATCCTGGATCACCATCTCTTCCACCTAGGAAAGACGACTCCTCTCCTGCTTTTTCTTGCTTTGGGAAGAAAAAAATCTATTCTACTCCAGCCCAAATCCCTTGTACCTTTTTCTGTTTTGGCATAGCAGTCTGTTGATGTTAATCAGTTATCTGAACCCCAGATTTTCCTGCACTCCTTTTAGATCCTCACTGTCTACCCATTCTCCTTTGGCTCAGTGCTGAGACCTGATGCCCAGTCCTGCCTGCTGGAGAAGCCGGCCTGGAACTTCCTTGCTCCAAGGGCATTATAAAGAGGCACCATTGTGCAATGGAACCGTGTACCAGGAATACAATCCACTTGATCATTATCTTGATACCATGCTCACTGAACCAGAGGAGCCTGAGCCAAAAGAGAAATTTAGAGCTAAACAGCTCTTGTTTACAGGAAGCCAGAGCACAGTGTCTGGGCTTGTACCAGTGTGGCAGGAGATGTTGCTATTGTCTCAGACTGCAAAATATTGATGGATGGTGTGTCCCTGAGATTTCCCAGGGACATCGTAGGAGCAATTTCCCTCATTTCTGAAGGATCTTGCACAGCAGCCCAAGGGGAAAAGCATTTGTTTTGCCTGAACTGGACGATCAAGCAAGGGTCATCAGCTTTATTGACTGTTATGTTTGGCCATGATCACTGCAGGCTTTTCAACCTATGCAGCACACTTTGTGTGTTGGTGTGGAGAATGTATGGGTTTCAGTCGTGTTCTAAATGGCGTTGGCCACCAATGGACACAGTACCAGTAGCCCAAATGTCTGTGAATTTGTACTACAGAACAACTCCACTGTCTAAACTTCCACTGATTTCTCATAGGGTATCAAAGTAGAGGAGATAAAGTTCTCTCCCAAAAGTGAAGCTGCTTTTCTGAGGTTATTATTGCCTTCCTCTGGGTTTACAAAACCATGGTCCTACAGGCAAAAAGCTGGTGGACTGCTGTGCAGAAATGGGTATAGAACCTTCTCTACAAGGCTTGTCCTGCTCTGGGACAAGGCAACAACCAACAGAGAGAGAAAATCAGAATGGCTGATTGCTATCCAGATGTGGGGGAGGGCTTGTCCACATCTGGCAGGGAGTGTTTTGCAATGGGAACAGCTTTCCTCTGCCCTTGGCGAACAGCTGGGGGTGGCTGTTGCACCCACAAACAGGATGGTCCAGTTCCCATGGAGGTAGGAGATCTGTTTGGCCAGTTTGATGAGTCAGAAAACACTTAGCAAGATCTTTTTGTGTCAGGAAATGCGTTTTGATGGAAACAGGAAAAAGTTAAAATAAAAAAAAAAAGAGTGAAAAGTGAGAGAAATGCATATTATAGAGGCCTTTTCCCACCCCAAACAGTGAATCTTAGTGCTGAGGGACACCATCCAGCCCTGTCAAGACAGTCTGTTTGGGATTCACTGGTGACCCACTGCCTGCTTTCAAGTGACCCACTTGTGCTAACTGCCCATGGAAGTTCAAGTAAGACTTTCCCCATCTTTGAAACACTTTGCTCAAGTGTTCAGAGAAGTGTTCCCTTGGTTTCCCCTTGGACTGCTGGTTTTTATCAGTCCTGAGCTGATTCCTGTCATTGCTGGGGGATAAGAATGTCTGTAGGGCTGACAGTCTTTGCGGTGGAGGGTAAAACACTTGTGATGAGAGCAGGAGGGACAGAGCACTTCTAGGTGTTGACTTGGGCCTGTGACATCTCCAGGATGTTTGTCATCTTCCAGTGCCTGCATCCTCCAAGGGAGGCAGGGAGAGCTGTTAACCTCCTTTGCATTGGAGGGAAACTGAGGCACAGAGATGTTCAGCTAGAATGACAAATATTTTAAGGCAAATAGGCATTAGGTAGGTGAGGGGGAGCAGAGGGATGGAGAAAGGACCTGGCAGCTAGGAACTTTGGTGGAATCAGAAGACAGAAGCTGCCAAAGGGCTGCGTTGGGAAGGCAAACCTGCCCCATGTTGCCAGGGCTTTGCTCATGATGCTGACTCTGCCCCGAGGTCATTCACCCAGAAAGGAAGTTTCTCCATTTTCTGCTGGGACAGGGCTCTCCACTGGTGATGATGTGTTGGGGCTTTTGCTCTGAAGCAGCTTTCAGTCTCCACCCTTCCCTCCTCCCCCCATCTCAGGTAGTATAGTGTGAGCAAGAGAAAGGGTCGGCCTTCATTAGAATAAATATGAGAGGCAGTCTGCCAAAAGATAAATAGAAAAAGGGCTGGGTGAGAGGTGTGGAGAATCCCTAAAGCTGAGGGGCTTTGCATTAATTACCTTATTAAGTGTTTGGATGACAAAAATACCCGTCTCCATTTTCACGCGTGTTAACTTAAAAAAAATCCTGCTTAATTGCTCCACTTAATTCATTAAAGGATTATAGCAAAGACAAAAGGCAAAAAAAAAAAAAAAAAAAGAAGAATGATGGGTGGTTCTGGCATCATGCTCCAAACCATCCATGAGTGCTCTGGGGGGGCACAAGGCACGAACGTGACTCTTCCGCCCACCCCAGTGCTCCTGCTCCGTTTCCAGCAGTGCGGGGTCATCCCGGGTGTCTGGGGGCTTGAGCAGCCTTGACCACTGGCAGACAAAGCGTATCAGGAGTGCATCCCCAGGTACTCTGCCTTGCTCAGCAGAGGCAAATCCTCCGCAGCGCTTTGACAGCACCAAGTCCTTCGCAGGAAGCTTTCCTGAGACCTCAAGTCACTCTCCAGCTTCTTTACTTGTCTGCACATTTGACAGATGCTTCTGACCCACTGACAGTACCCAGTACCAAGCTGTCCAGTTGTCCCATAAAACATGGCTTTTTTTTGTTTTGTTTTGTTATAACAGAGCTGAAATGCAGCACAAGGCAATGTTGATTTTTGCAAAAATTTCCTCTGTATTCATTTGCATGGGGCTTTAAAAGTAAACCTGGGAGGCTGGTTTGTCTCTCAGGCCCATTTTTATTTGAGTTTCCAAAGTTTAGAGGTCAGGTTGATGTATGTTGTGTTGGTGTGGGCTTCAACAGGGACTGTGCTGGCAGGGAAGGGGTGAGGGGGAATGGTACTGGTTGCTGGTGCAGGTGGGGAATTTGCTGCCTGATAAAGGGCGGAGCAACTGGGAGGACGTTATGGTTAAGGGCAAGGGAGGAGATGGTCCATCATCTCTCTGAGAGGGCTTTGGTGCGACTAGAGCCAGGCTGGAGTGGTGGCTTTGCAGCAGAAGGATAAGGGTGAATCCACCTTGGTGGGACTGTCTGTCCTGAGGAGTGGAGGAAAATGCTGCCATGAGCAAGGGGTGGGGGATGATCTTGCAGGGCAAAGAGAAATAGGAATGGAGCTCTGCAGTTGCAGCATGCGTGTGAAACCAGTTTTAAGCTATTCCCTTGTCCTGCAGAAGGCTGGTGGCTAAACAGCCCTGAGGGACTGTGTTTCTATGAGGCATTTGGGATGCTATTGTAGGGCCCTTGAAATCAGCTCACACCCCACCGAGCAGTTCATTTGCTGGAAAGAGGTGGAGAGTGCCTTCTGTCCTGCTCCTCCTGGCTCAGCAAAGGGCTTCATTGTGGGAGATGAGCCTGTGCACGAGGAGGCCAAGAGAGCGACTCAGTCCTCACTGTGGGCTTCCTGGAGTGCATCGCCTTCCCAAGAAAAAGCTCCTGCAGAACCCGAGGTCACCATTCCAACACAGCCTCTTCCCAGCTGCCAGCATATCCCAAGCCAAGATGGGCTGGGGAGGGAGAGTGAGGTATTGCAAGCTGTTCCCTCCAGCAATCACCATGTACATATGGCTCCTGAGCAATAGCAGGGGCTATTCAGAAACCAAGGTTTGATTTGAAGGGGGAGCAGAGCTCCCCACTGCTCTGGGGTGTCCTCAAATCCATGTGCAACACCTGGAGCAGCTGGCAGGGCTCTACCCCTCTGCAGAGCATCCCAGGTTCAGCTGACTGGCCTGGATTTCCCTCCCTTCTTCCCTTGATTGTCCCTCTCTGATCTTATCGCTGAGTGTGGGTGGTAGCAAGCGCCTCGCAAAAAGGCCAAACTGAAGCGACAGACTTGTGTGTGTGTGAGGGAGAAACAGCAAATCATCCTTGAAACAATGTCCCTTTTGAGAGCCTTGGCTCCTGGCAGGAATAATTGCTCCTCCTTGGGCGGCTCAGCCTGGCAGCAGCTCTGCCTAATCCTGCCCAAGCTGGGGCAAATCCATGGACTGCTCAGCTGTGGGGAGACACGAGATGCTTCTGTAGCTCTTTGAGGAACTCCTGGAGCTTGTTGCAGCTCTGGAGGAGGCTGAGAGGAAAGGGCAGGTGATGTGTTTGCATGGGCAGGCACATCTGTATGGGCACATCTGTATGGGCAGGCAGGAGTGCTTGGGACAGCTGAGTCATGCTCTGCTCTGAGGGCAGCCCCCATGGGGGATGCTGAGGGTTGATCCAGGGTGGAGGTTGGGGTTCAGTGAGGAATTGACCTCAATGGTCACCCCCTGCCAGCTGGGACGAGGCCTGATAACTTGTCTGTGGAACATGCTCTGTCCCCTGGAGCTGAAACCAAGGCAGAGTCCTCAACCTTGGTGTTTTGCAGCAGTTGTTTCTAAATAGCCCCATGCCATGGATGTGGCAGAACAGCTACCCTCACCCGCAGGTGAAAAATAAGGTCTGTTTGAAGGGTCTCGGGGTCTCAATAACCCTGTTACCTCTGAGCTGAGGAAGAGACAGCATAATTGTGCTCTGTTTGCTGTCTGAAGCTGTTTGCAATAGCGCTGCTCAGGTTACAGGTGTGTGTGTGTGCAGAGATTTAATTTCAAGAGTTGTCAGCAATGCATGTTCACTGGGGACTCTTTTTTGCAAGCCAATCTTACGCTGTTTTGGATCTAATATTCATTGTTTGAAATGCCCTCCTGGAGTTTTTCTCCTACCAACTTTTATCTGTCTCCGCCATCATAAATATAGTCTCATTTTCTCTTTCAAATGGGTCCTGGAATGAACGCTGTGGGCTGTCTTATACCCCAGCCTGGGGAATTCAGATTTTATTTGCAACATGCCAGGGAATTTTATTTTCCAGTAACAACTTGTGCTGTAATTGTGAACTTCCTCTTACAACCGAGATCTATCTCCTGGTGAACACTAGCTTTGGGAATGGAGGCTGGAGCACTGCTGGTGTTTTTCGGTGGATTTTCTCAAGTCCCACTGGAATTCCTAGAGTTTCAGCAAAGCTGCTGCGGAAGGACAGGGACTTGGATATCTTTTGCTGCACAACATCTGGAGGGGAGATGCAGAAAGGGGTATCACAGCTGGACCTGCCCCGCAGGGAAGATGGAGGGAAGGAGGGTCCCCTGTTACGTCCTCCATCCTCTGCCTTCCCTCCCCAGCTCCTGTTTTCCACTTCCTTTGCCTCCTCCTGACAGCCTGACCCTGGGCCACCTCCTCCTCATCAGGGATCAAAGCCAAGCTCACACCTATGGCACTGGTGGGGAGCGGGGAGGGCAGCACTGCCCTGTCGCCTGCCCGACTTGTGCTTGCCTGTGTTGTCTGACGGCTGCAATTAGGGTGGGAAAAGAGAATTTACTTAGCCTGCTCCTGCCAGACCCCAGGGTGATGAAAGTTGGTTTTTAAAAGCAGCAAGATAGTGCTGGGGAGGGGATCAAAGGCATCCTGCCTGCCGCAGTTGGCGCTGCGCAGCGCTGGGCTGTGCTCTCGGAGGCAATGCTCAGCCCTGCACGCTGGGCACACCTCATCCTCCCAGCCCTGCTCACGGTTCCCCCGACCGCTGTGCCAGCTCTAGACTTGCTGCTCCCTGGGGAAAAAATCCTCTGGGCTACACTGAGGACAGACATCCCTTTGCTATCAACCCCTTTCTCCTGCATCACGGTCACAGCATCAGGAAGCTCTGTGGCCCCTTCTGGGGACACCCAGCACCCCTGTGTGCTGCTTCCAAGTGTCAGAGCTGCAGAAATTGCATTACCATTAAAATGCAGCTTGCGCTGCCTGGCAAGCGTGGAGCAGCCTCTGTTCCCACGGACTCATTTACCTGCTTGGAAGTGGAAAGTGTTCAGTACCTGGCGGGCTCTGCTGAGCTAATTAATTTATTTAATAACGATGCTTAGCTGCTCTCCAGGCCTAGCTGCTTTGCATCCCAAAGGGTGATGACATTTTAGAAATTCCCAGTGGAGATGCCTCTGGTTTATTTATATAGATAGGTATTGTTTTTTTTGTTCTCCATTTTGTACAACATCTTGCACAAGAGGGCTCTGGCTCCATACCCCTGCTCTGACATGCTCTTTCATGCGCATGAGCACTCGCACGGGGTTGGGGTCACTCCTGCTCAGCTGTTCCATGAATGCTGGGAGAGTAAGTCCTGGGGTCCTGTGAACCAGAGGAGCTGCAGCTTGAGCTAACAATCCAGCCTAATTAATGTGAAATCTTCTGAGGGCTGCAGTTGCTGGAGGGAGACTGGGGAGCCCCTACTGCTACCCTGCATGTGATTCATGAGCGCCCTGTTTCCCTTCCTCTCCTGTTCCTGGTAAGAAATCCAGCAGGCTCGTAGGGGTGCAGGAGGATGCCCTGTCAGCTTTCCATCATTACTGTTGTCATCTCAGCTTTGATGCTCCCAGACAACTCCTTCCCCCCGGCTGCACCCAGCTGGAAGTAGGACCAGACTGTGCCCCGGACTAGGGACACGCATTTCCTAGCAGGGATTTAGAAAGTCTTATTACCATACTGGGAACCTTTTCCCATTTTTTCCTGCTGCCCCTGGCAAAGCTGTTGGGATAGTTGACTTCAGCGTGCTTGTGTCTTGTTGCAATACAAAATAAAAATGCTGATCAAGGCTGCCTTGCCTTTGGGGATAAGCAAGAAAACATGGGTGTGGGAAAAAGTTTGTTATCCTGTCGGGCAGGTGCAGGGCATGCAACTGGAATTACCCAAAGCATTGCCCATGGAGGCATCTGGTGCTGGGGACACTGGGTCACTGCTGGGGCATGGGTGCAGGTCCCTTGCGGCCCCAGGGACTGGGGAGGAGAGGAGGAATGTGACATGGGTTGGTTTGCCCAGAACCCGCTGAGTGCCGCTGTCTGGCACAGGGGCATCTCTGCCAGAGCCTGGCTCTGCAGCAGAGTTCAGCGAGGTGCACCCTGGCACCATTCAGCACAAACCATAGGTGACCATCCTGTTCACATGGGGACTTCTGTGGGTAGAATCTGTCCTGAAAGAGAAGAAAAGTCTCCCAGTGCTGTGGCTGGGTGAGCATTGTTTTCACTTAAGCTCAGTCGGGGCTGGGATGCAGCAGCCCCATGAGCCTCCAAGGCTGGGCTCACTCACACAGTGCCTTTGCCCACGCTTTCTCATCCCTCTGCACAAGTTTACTCTCCTCTTCACTCTGAGACAGACCTGGGCGTTTCCGTGACTTGCACCTGTGATTTGTGTCCCGGTGGGTCGCTCTCCTCCTCGTGTTCCTAATTCCTACCCCAAATTGCATTTTTCTCTGCCTGTGAGTCACGGGTTGTACTGTTGCAAGACTCACCTTGCCGCGACCTCTGCGGGAGCCCTGTCCCTGCATGCAGGAGCTCATTCGGTGCAGAGTGATTCAGCTCGGATCAGAGGACTTGCACCTCTTCCCTGTGCCCAGCTGTGTGTATCCAAGAAAGCATTTCTGCCTGGTGGGGAGTGAATCACCCAGGAGTGGCTCACCCAGCCCTGCCTGCTGCGGGCAGGAAGGGGAGCGGGAGCAGAAAGGGAGCGTAGCTGTGAATTCACAGGCACGGAAACCTTCCTTGTGCACTTGGTACTTGGGCCACTTTGCCCTGCAATGTTCGGGTTTTGGGTTGCAGAGGAAGAAGAGTCAAGTGGAGGTGCAACACTTGGTTGCTCTCGTACAGGCTTGCAGGCAACCCCAGTGCCTGCCCCGCTCCGGCTGCGTAGGCTGCAGCTTGTCTCCAGCCTGGTGGCTCGTTCTCTGCTGATGCTTCAGGCAAGCTGGGACATGGCCACTGTGAAAAGGACGTCCGCTTTGTCATGCGTTGAGCTGTTGCTGGGCTGATCTCTCTGCCGATTCCCACAGCCGATCTCTGGAGGTAGAGGCTGGGGGTTTTCGGAGCAGGGGAGCTGGTATGGGGCCAACCTGCCTGCTCAGCTGTCATCTCCAACCCACAATGGGTGGCATTTTGAGTGCCTTGAGTGAGCTTTCATTGCGTTCTTTCTGCTGTATTATTTCATTTGCTGTGATCTGCATTAGCTGTACAATGTCCCAAAGCAGTTAAGGACATCTAATTTAAGAACTACTAGAATAAATATAAGTTGTGGCAATGACATCAGTTTTAAAACCAAGCCACTTGGTGAGTCTTCCTCTCTGACCTGTCTGTTTCAGTGCACGCTGTAGCATGGTGAGCATTACTCACTTGGACCAAAATCATTTTTGCACTATCAGGCCCTGGCAGAAGGAAGCTGGGAGCTGAGCTGCTTTGGGCTCCCCTAAAATCCGATGTGATGGATGAGTCTCATGAGCATCTGTTTGGATGGGGTTTGCAAAAATATGTCCTGATCAGGTCAGAGCAGCCTTATGGCCCAGGAAGCCCCGAGTGCATCCTGGAAGCACCCAGAGCAAGGGCAGGAGCTGTGCGTGGACCCAGGTGACAGGGACCACTGCAGCCCCCACCTGTGGGTTGCCCCACATGGAGCTGTGTTCTGAGGTGCCTCACAGACTCTGTGCTTGGCTGGGGGTCTGACTTGAGTTTTCTAGTGGCAATATCAGCTGGGATCTCTGGGCCTCACTGCTGGTTCCTTTCAGGCTGCCCACGGATGATCTAGAGAACAGCAATGCTGTGTCTGATCTGGAAACAGGTCCCTCAAGGACCACCAGTGGGTGTGCTCACCTGTATGTGCCCACCCTGTGTCACATCAGACTCAGCTCATCACCTTTGTTTTCAAGGTGCATTCTGTCCTTTCCCACCAGGCCAGCATCCCTTATTTGATACCAAGCATCGGTCTCTTGCCTCCTGGGCTTGGGAAGAGGGCTCCCAACCCCCCCAGGCAGCCTGAATGTCACCATCCTTCAGGCATCTTCTTTGTGCCGTTACCACTGGCAGGCGTGTGCAGCTGGTGCCAGGTGTCCCAGGACAAGGGCTGCAAGATGCAGCCTTGATGCAGCTTTGGTAATTCACGTGATCAGTAACTGCAGGGGATGAATCTCAGATACACACCTCAGGGACAAGGCAAGAAACCTGCGGATTTTCTGTCACAGGAAGTATCTCAATAAAATCACAGCCCTTGAAAGTTAAATGATAAATCTGACACTGATAGGTGTGGGTAGGGAATTTCCTGCTAACTGCTGATTATAAACATGGCCATTAATATTATTCTGAGAGGACCTCGTTCATGATTTATTAGACCTGTGTCGGGGACAGGCCCATAGAAGACACACAGAATAAATCAGATGAAACCCTGAAGTGCCCTTGAGCTGGTTCAACCCCTGCTACTGCAGCAAGGGCGATGGGAGCACAGCACCCTGTGGGTGGGCTTTCCATGGGTTTGCTGTCTGCTGGTGGAACCTGGGACTAAGAGGTGACATGAGCAGGAGGCTGGGAGGTGAGTTGTGAGGAGCTCGGTCCTTCCCAGGACGTGAAACAGCTGTGCTATGGCAGCGTGCACCTTTGTGCCCCCTGCTGCAGAGGGAGGGCAGGGGGCAGGAGGGAGTAATGTTGCTACAGTTCTGCCCTTACCATGTGCAAAATTGTTGTTCGTATAAATAAGGCAAGCAAACAAACCTCGGGGCAACCTGGGACTCATTGAGGGGAAGTGGAAAAAGGCAGGAGGTACCAGGAGAGGAGGAGATGAGTTGCACAGGGGACTCAGTACCACTCCTTCAGGTGGTGGGCTTCTGTTGCTGGCATGGCAATTTAATCAATCTAGCCTGACCATGCTCTGAGACTGCTGTATACTTTTGCAATGATCACACAATGTATCTGAATTTTCCCTGGTGCAGTCTGAAAGGGGAAGATGTGCATGTAAAGAAGCTGGGGGTACCTGGGGAGCAGCTCCACTCTGCTGATGTAGGAACTTCTCCTTAGGCCTGGGCAATTATCCAGCAGCAATTATCTCCTGTGGGTGCCACCCAGAGCGAAGCTCTCACTGCATTTTATTTCCCAGACATCTAACAACTTGCCTGAAGAAAGCTCTGCTGTAAAGCCTGCATCACCTTGCTTGTTGCATTAGTACAAGGGTTTGTGCCTGGCTGACATGCATTCGGATGGATGCCAGCAAACGGGCTCTGCAGAGGGCACTGGAGCAGTGAAGGGATCATCTATCTGCCTGAGCTTCTCACTCTAGGCTGAGCTTTAAAGCCTAGATCTGTATGTTGGCATAAATTATCTTCCCATTCAACATCCCCAGCTCCTCCAGGCTCTGGTGGGCTGTTTCTGTCCATGGCTGTATGGGGCGGGTTTTGCAGCAGCACTAAAAAATGAGTGTTGTGCACCATTGCTGTCCCGGTTGGGCCAAGGGTGGAGATTTGCCACTAAGGTTTAGTAGAGTTCATCAGGTATTAGGTGACTTTTAACGCGGGATTAACCGAAGGGCTTACACACCAGTGCTCTGGAGGGGGTATCCGTCTTTCAGGTGGCTGAGCTGACCACTGAGGTCATTCTGCCCTCTGAGGGGCTTTCCCTGTCACATGAGGAGCATCTCCTTTCAACTCTGTTTTCTTGCTGTTAGTTTGTCTTAATACTAAATAAGTAATTCTGGGACAAGGAAATGAAAGGGAAAGGGAAGGAAAGGGGAAAGGGAAAGAGAAAGGGAAGAGAAGAGGAAGAGAGAGAGGAGGGGAGAGGAGAGGAGAGGAGAGGAGAGGAGAGGAGAGGAGAGGAGAGGAGAGGAGAGGAGAGGAGAGGAGAGGAGAGGAGAGGAGAGGAGAGGAGAGGAGAGGAGAGGAGAGGAGAGGAGGAGAGGAGGAGAGGAGGAGAGGAGGAGAGGAGAGGAGAGGAGAGGAGAGGAGAGGAGAAGAGAAGAGAAGAGAAGAGAAGAGAAGAGAAGAGAAGAGAAGAGAAGAGAAGAGAAGAGAAAAGAGAAGAGAAGAGAAGAGAAGAGAAGAGAAGAGAAGAGAAGAGAAGAGAAGAGAAAGAAGAGAAGAAGAAGAGAAAGAGAAGAAAGGAGGACAAAATCTGGGTGTTTGTCTCATGATAGATCATGTACCCTGCTAGGGTAACATGCAGCCTCAGAGTATGAGGTTATTCCTCACCACCAGTGTCTCTGATAAGGAGGTAAATCACATCTTTATTGGACATGTATCTATCTGTGCTGCAGGCAAACAGCTTGAACATCATGGGTATCAAAACAGAGGGGTAAAGTCCTTGAAATGAAGTGATTCAAAGCACCGGGAGATTGAGAACTGAGAAATAACCAGCTCCTTGACTGACCACGGGAAACCCAGTGTTCTGGTTAGCTTCAGCAGAAGCTTTTCCAGCCATGTAGGCAGGCAGATGCATGGTTGAGATCTAATACGTATTGACCAATACTGGCATGGTTTGCCATATGTGCACATAGGATGAATGAGAGTAGCCTAAATATGATTGTTGGGCAATAGTTTGCTGTTATACAAACCACACAGATGTTGCACAACCAGGGAGGGGTAATTCTTCAGGTGTCCCAGTGCCTCATCTGTGGCTTTGCTCAGCTGAGAGTCCCAATGAACGATGCTGTGGGAGCACAACACAGGGCACATGGTGTTCATAACTGTCACATCTTGTTCTGGGCACAGGGGACAGATCCTGCACCCTTTCTCTGCACTGTTATCCCTAAGTGACACTCTGCTGGTGGAGATGCCTGTCCCTCTGTCCATCAGCCACCCTTTGTCCCTTCATTTAGCATCGGCTGGAGCCGGGCAAGGGCACGGGAGCTGTGACTGTTGCGTAGAAATACCATTGGCAGACGTAAGATTGCTCTCAGATAAGCTTGGGGCCAAGTTTTTCATCCAGTTTTAAGTCTGGAGAACTTCATGCTCACAGCCCCAGGGCACAAGGAGCCCAGACTGGCTGCAGCTGGGAACACACCCCATCATGTTGATGCACTTTGGCTCCACTGCTCGCTGCTGCTGGGTAGTTTGGCAGCGTGAAGTGTTCGGATCTGGATCAGCACTGACTGATCCTTAAACAGGCCCAGATTGCTATTATTGTCCTCTTAATACTCCCTAAGCTGGTTATAGAGGAAATTTTACTTCAGACACTACCGTGCGCTCCCTGCCAGTCCTTAGCAGAGCTTATCGTAGTACCAGTTTCAGCAACGTGCAGGATTCCAAAATGAACAGGAAATTATGAGGCACAGAGGGCTCATAGAGGATTTCCTTCTGCAAAAGCAAACCACTGTGTTAATGGGAGAAACTATAAAGGAATTGGGAGCGAATGTTCCTCTGTGTCAGAAAGGACAGCAGAGTGGTACGTGGAAGTGCAGTGGAGTTGGACCCTGTGTCTGTGTGTGTACTTGTCTCAGCTCGCTGGGCTGGGGTACACACAAGCCCAGGGGTCCCCAGAGCTGGAAAGGGACAACTGAGCACCCTGGCTCTGTAAAGTTTTCTCTGTGGCTTCAGGAGCCTGTCCCAGGGCAGATCAGCCTTTGGGGCTCCTGGGCCTGTGGAAGGCTGAGGCCGTGAGGCATTGCTGGCTGTGACCGAACCCTCAGGTGAGGGGAAGAGCCATCAGCCACCGCTTGTTGTGACTGTACCTGAGGGGCCTGATTTGGTTTGCTTTAAATCTCTTAAGTCCAAGGAGCTTAAGGTGGACAGAAACAACCTGCTGGGCTACACTCCCCTCTAGCTGTGCAGATGTGATTTCAGGGGTAAACCAGGTGCTCAATGCCTGTGCTGGGCATGCACTGCGGCTCTGGCTGTGAGTCCTGGGAAGCAGGACACCCATCAGGGCAGGTGCCTAGGGCCAAGGCTGCTGTGAAGTGAGGGACAGACTCTAGTTCCCCAAAACACGTGCATTGAGCCAAAGCTGGCAGTGCTGGGAGAGAGCAGGGCAGGACCATCTCTACAGCAGCTGGATGACCAGGCTCAGCTCTGACGCCCCAGCTGAACGTGGTCCAGCATATCCAGCATAGTGTGTGTGCATGGACATCAGCGTCCCAGCGCACAGGAGGCATATTGGTTTATCCGCTACAGGGTTTGAAATTCCATTCTTTGTTTTCTGACAGAACAGGAGAATATGTGGAACCTCACAAGCTCTGATATCTCTGATTTACTGATTTATCTCCTTCGTCTAAATGCCTGAGATCATTAAGGACAGAGAAAAGAAAGCCTCTTATCTGACTGCCAGCAGCACTGAAAGGGCCCTCTATATTGCCTTGTGGTTTATAATTTCCAAAGTATTACTGTACAAATTTACGAGAGGACAGAATGGCTGTAGGGAACATGGAAATAACAACAGCATGGACACAGCTTGCTCTTGCTTGTACAGGATGGAGCAGCATTTGCAAGGTGATCAGAGCATGGGTTTTCAGCAGGCCTGTGAGCACCAGAAGGACAAATACGCTGTAAACTCTTCACATGGATGTAGCTGGCCAAAGTATTTTTCTGCAGTGGATTTATGCATGTATGGACTGTATAAGCAGAGTGTAAAGGCAAAGTGGCAGTGAGTGGTTACACAGAAGAGTCGACCTTTCTGAATATGCAAGGAAGCTTTTATTCTTAGGGAGACATGTGGACCTGTGTGAGGCACAGGAGACAGTAAACTGAAGGTGGGGGAAAGTCTGCTCTCTGCCAGGGCCTTTGATGAGAGCAAATTCTGAAGGCAGTGTTAATTCTAAGGGAAAGAACATAGGTGTTGGGGTGGTTTCAGGATCAAGGGGTTTCCTTCAAAGCTGGTTGGGCATCTTGTATTAACCCAGGGTAGGTGGTGTAAGTAAAACAAGTGACCTGGAAAGTACACCAGGACTTCACATCACTGCTTTCTCTGTAGCCGGCATGCAGAGGCTCAGAAATCTGCTGTCGGTTGGCAGCGGAACAGTTCCAATGCAAACATATGACACCAGTGACAGGGAAAACAACACCGAAGTTGTGCATGTATAGAATGAATGTGTTTGTGTGTTTAGGTACATAGAATAAACACACAAGCACACATGTATGTCAAAACATCTTTGTAAGGTGCTAAAGCAGAAGTTTATGCAGAATATATTTATGTGGAAATATATCTTGAGTTAGTAAACACCAGTTTATGCTCTTCTGCATGTATGTGCACAGATGTCTTTCATGGTATAGTATGAACATGACTAAGGGGGAGTACTCCTGCTAATCGAGATCAGAAAAGATATGGAAGCACATGAAAGAATGAGATTACACATTCTTGTAAAACCTTCAAAGATTAATTAATGCACTGGTATACAAATAAGTGGGGTGAGGGGGAAGAGATGTACCCAAACACATCAACAGGGAATTATACCCACGGAGAGATGAGCAGTCCCCCTCTCTTTTTGGATGTACATTTAATACCTTTGTGATGATAATTAAAGCCCTGTTTGGGTGTTACATCTTGCGATTTACTGTGGTCTTATAAATCTTTCAGCAATTTGAAATCTACAGTGAACAAAGGTATTGCAAAGGTTTGGAAAAGAAACAAAGAGAAGGAGCTGCACTGCGTTTTGCAGAGGGTACCTTTGGCTTTCCAGAAAGAGTGGCTGATAGGCAGGGAGAGTAGGAGGTCCTGCAGGGCTTTCCAGCCCAGGAGACAAAAAGCCATTGCCTCTGGACCCCAATTCCTCTGACTGAAGGGAGCCACCTATCTTGGGTACCTCTCCCCTCCAGCTGGCTCTTACCGTCATGGAAGGGGATCTTGGGCAGGTTGATCTCTCTCTGAAGCAGCAGACCTTTTCTGGTGGCTCCACACCTCTCTGGAGAGCTTGAAGGTGGGAGGGATGAACGTGGGCCTGGAAAGCTACCTGTGAGGCAGGCAGTGCTGTCGGAATCTGTGGGTGGAGGTGGGCAGAGAGTGCAGCTGAGAGCAGACAGGAGGGAGGTGGAGGTGGTTTTTGGGGTGGAACTGGAAAGGGAAATGGAGCTGGTGAGGGATATGCCTGTGAGTGACAAAGAAATGGAGCAAAAATAATTAATGAGATGTGTGAAATGGTAGATACTGTTGGCCTAGAGGCAGATCATGTATCTCTGCAACAGTCCACATCCTGCGCTGTTCCCCATTCTCTTGCCCTCGTGGTGCCAGTCCAGCCCTTGTCAATCAGCCTTCTTGTTTGTGCCACCATCTTTGGGGTATCACTACTCCAACACTGAACTAATTTTCTTCTACTTCTTTGGTCAGGTTGCATGATGCCCAGTTGGTGTTTGGTGGTACAGTAGTGTCAGTGATAGTAGTGGTGACAGCCGCCACTCCTGCCAAGAAATCTAATCTGAAGAATGCAGAGGTGCTGGTGGGACTGAGGGGTGGAGAGGCACCACAGACCATCTGCAGAGAGCATGGGGTTGTCTGTGCAGTCAGCAGTGAACACCATGATTTGCCCCGTGGAGATGGTGATTTCTGGCTTCCTTTCTAGGATGAGATCATCCATTGGATTCCCACCAAGAAATCAGCACTCCCTCCCGCAAACAGTTCAACCTGCTGAGGGCATCTGTGCTGATTATTGCTGTAGATGAGTCTCCAAGAATGCCAAGGGGCTGATTCTTCAGAGAATCAAAGCCTGGCCACTTGTGGGTGGATAAGAAAGTAAATAAAAGGATGAAGAACTTGGTCAATCAATGCCTTCCTGTGCTAGAATGAGTTGTCTTCACTGGTGTCAGGAGAAATGGGAGGCACTGGAAATGAGTAAAACCAGTGGGAGGTTTTGAATTTTTTTTCTTTTAGCTCATGATCACCTGTGCAATCATCATTTGGCCATTTCCAAAGCAGCACATGGCTTATTTCTGGGTTCTGCTAGGAAGAAAAAATTTTATTGCCAGGTTACTTCTGATCCCCTAAATAAGAACTACAGGAAATCCACTCATCTTTTCTGAGGCAACTTGGGATCCAACTAAAAGTACTTAGATAAGAGCTCTGACCTCACAGCTAATCCCATTTCTGGCGTGCCTGCATATAGATTGACTCAGGCAGGCAGCTGAGACCCTTCAGTTTGTGCTCATGTTTTTCACACGTGCTCCTCTGCAGGTCTCTAGGGGAGAGGTCATGGGCAGAGTCCTGGTGGGAGAAAGCCCCAAGAGATCAGTGCCTGCTCCTTCCAGCACCTGTGGTTGGGAGGAGAAGCGGAGACTGATGTGCCCAGGAGAACCGAGGTTATTATCAGACTGTGGGTGAGCAGCGGGCTTGCCAAAGAGGTGGGAAGCAGAGCCTCCTGTTTAGTTTTGGGGGAAGGTTGACTTCACTCCAGAGAGATGGGGGTAGAGCTGGTGTGGCTACTGGCTGTGGCATGTCTCTGGTGATTTAGATCTGGAGGTACGGGGGAGGTTGCTCTGGCTCCCGGAAACCTGAGCGGAGAGAGGCGGAAAATCCCTTCCAGCATTTCCTGGCAGACCTTGTGGGCTCTGGAGGAAAGACAGGCTGGGAAATGGGCAGGAGAGATGGGTTTCTGATCCCACAGAGCTTGGGACACTCAGAGAAGCTCTCCAGCCCTGTGCAGAGAGCAGTCTGGGGGCAGATGCCTCCCCGAGCCCTGTGCAGATGGAGTGGGAGGGAGGTGGGGAGAGGGTGTGCAGAAATGGGCACAGGTTTTGGTTGGCAGCAGGGTTTGAACAGATGACTTCCATACAGAGGCACCCACAGGGTTGTGGCTCAGGTTTAACAAGCCCAGCTCCTGTTCTGTGGGGCTGGCGTGGAGCCGGGAAGAGTCACAGCCGCCTGGACTCAGCTTCACTCTGCTATAACAGTAACAGGGATGGAAGGGGCTGTGCAAGGATGACCTGAGCCCAGGGAGAAGCCAAAAGGGAGCAGAACAAGGAAGGAGAAGAGGAAACGTGTCAGCTAACCCAAAATAACCCATTTGCCTGTGTATGTACATGTGTGTGTTAGGCACAGCTCTGCTGCACAGACTCCGTTCTGCCTGCACAGAGGGGGAAGATCTTTGCTCTCTCACCTGGAAGCAAAGAGAAGACATTTACAATGAAGCAACTACAGGGATGCCAAGGCAGGTTCATTCACTCTTTTTGCAGATACTTTGGCATGCTCGTGGAAGGAAAGGTTTTGCAGCAGGGATCTTGCCTCATTCCCACTTTGTTCCTCTGCCTCGTGTCTCCAGGCAGACCCGATCCTTCACTGGCTTCTCCCTGGGTCTGTTCACAAGCCTCTGAGATGGGTCTGGATCGGGAAGCCAGGCCTCTCCCAGCTTTGGCAGCCCAAGGCTGGCCTTTCCCCAGCAATTCAACTATTCCTCCTCTCCAGAGTGGAACATGCCCCAACACTTTTGCCTTGAACCGAATTGCATTCAAGAGCCTGGGTTTGCCCACACATGTTAAAGGTACAGCTGGAGGCAAAAAGCAGGGCAAGGCAGCCACATCTCCAGCACGGAGGAAAAAGGGAGCCAGCAGCTGAGCCCAGAGCTCGGCGCCTGCACCCAGAGATGACTGTGGACGGGGAGCTGGCTGCAGATGCAGTGATGAATACCCCAGCTTCCCACCACACCTCCTTTCCAGAAGAGTTCCTCCTCAGCTAACATTTGGCTTTTCAAGCCAGGATTGAACATCCTTGGAGAGATGAACTATCTGAAGGAGGAGGGCCTGATCTGCCAGGGTTTCATTGCCATGGCACTGCAGCTGGTCTGGTGGCCGTGGGGATCTGGAGGGAGTGGGAGAAGGAACGGGCACAGCGGTGTGGGGGTGCTGGGTTGAGCCCAGGAGCGCTGGGGGCTGCGGGGGCTGCTTGGCACTTGCTGGCATGCCCCTCCCCAGAGGGCTTGCCCGTGTGGGCAGCAGCATGGGCAGGGGTTTGCAGGTGTGAGCTGTATGTGGAGCACTTTCACCCTTGCCAGGTTTTAGATAGAGGCAGCTAAGGAGAGGAGTATGGTCTTCTCCTCCCCTTCTCATTTGCTCTTTGCATATGGAGGGGGGATATTATCTTTGTGCTCCTTCCAGTCCAGCGTTCCCGGGGTAGTGAGCTTCCATGGCTGGGAGTTGAAGTTTGCCGGCACTGGCTTGAGGACATCTGTGTGTGCAGGCCCTGTGTTATGGTTAATGTGCAAAGGATATGGGCATCTGCCTCTGAGGAGGAGTGAACCAGAGCCCTCCAGATTTCCCCTCTGATTATTACAGCATGTTCCTTCCTGCCACAGGTAGTTCATCAGATGCCAGCTGCCAGACTAAGGAGAAGGATGCAAACAAGACTGTTAACTAAAATACTCCAACATCCAACCTGGATGAGCAAGCTGTAAAGGAAAAGGAAATTATTCCTGTGGAGCAGGATAAAGGCTCACCAAGCAGACTGCACGTGGGCAGCACTCAGAATAAGGAACGGCTCTTTGAAGGGCATGAAAATCTGCACCAGAGCTAAAACCTGGAGCTGGCTTCTAAGTGATGGGGGAATCATCTGATGGTAGATAAGGATTTAATTAGGGACACTGTAACCAAGAGGAAACAACAGGAATCCTGCAGGATGCATCCCGCTGCTCAAGCCCAAGCAGACAGGGCGTGATTGAAGAGGTGATTAGTGCAGAAGAGCAGCAGGACTGGGTCAGACCAAAGGTCTGCCTTGACTCATCTCTGCACCCAACAGCAGATGCTTCAGGAAGAGGGAGCATACCAGACATGTGGTGATATTTGCCCCAGATATTAACCCAGCTTCCAGACAGTGTCCAGCTCAAGCACTCCTGAGCCAGAGCAGCTCTTCTGAGAACATTAGTGTTGGGGAGAAAGAGCTTTCGGTTTCCATTTTGTGGGAGGGAAATACACCATGTGGCTGGTCAGCACTGGATGCTCTTTCTAGGAGTCCTGTGTTGTTTTTACGCTCCTCCTTGTTGTGAAATGTCCTGTCAGTGGCTGGTACAGCTCTATTCACCGGCTATTGTCCTGCTGGGCACGGCTGCGGTGCCGTGGCTGCCCAGGGCAGGCCACAGACAGCTGCCATCATGCTGCGGTCAGGCTTGGCTTTGCGCACGGGGAATTTTGGCCCTGTAGCTGATGGCAGCAAAGTCTGCAAATCCCAGGCAGTAAAGGTGATCAGTGAGGTGTTTGGACAAGAAATAACACGATGCTTGTATAGTCTCTCGGGCCCAAATGAAGCAGTGATCAAAAGCAATACGAAATTAAGAAAAATGTAGGGAATGCACATAAAAATGTGTCCCGGGGCGAGTCATTTCCCAAGAATCACAGAATCAGAGTTTGCGTGATTTTTAGAGCACAATACCAAGGCTGACAAAAAGTGGATTTAATTGGGAAATGGCCATGGTTTATGTGGTGTGCTATGACATACAAAGTAATGTGACTTCTTCGTGGCCACTGCAGAAACTGTATAGTCCCTGACGCAAATAATTACATATCATGCAATTATATTGGCACCAGAGCATCTGGGAAGCAGACCTAGCCTAGCTCCTGTTAGAATTCAGCATCATCATGCAGCAAAGTACTTGTCCGTATGTGTGTCTCCTCACTCTGTCTGTCTCAATGCTATCTGGTGGAATGTGATGTCTATGTGGTTTTATGACCCATCAAATCAAGTTAAAACTAACCAGTAGGTTCAAAAATCTGTGGGGATGATAGTGAGACAGGCAGAGCGATCATCAAAACACAAAGCCTGGGATCATATAAGTCACACGTCCTTTAGTCTAAAAGTGCCCTAGAAAGGCTGGGGGGCTTCAGGCAGGATGGGATAGGATGGGGTGGGGTGGGATGGGATGGGTTGGGATGGTATGAGATGGGATGGGGTGGGGTGGCTAAGCATGGTGGGAATGTAGCTGCATTTTGCGAGGTGACATCTTGCTGCTGCCAAGGCTTCCCTGCTGTGAAGGCCAGAGCCCTGGGCTGGGACATGTGCCTGTGGGAGTGGGTCACTCCTCCCGCCCTGTGCCCGAGCACCCTGGCAGCCCCTGCCCCAGCTGAGGAGCTACAAACCCACCCGCACAGAATCACAGACTGGTTGGGGTTGGAAGGGACCTCTGGAGATCATCTGGTCCAACACACCTGCTAATGCAGGGTCACCAGATCAGATCGCACAGGATTGTGTCCAGGTGGGTTTGAATGTCTCAGAGAAGGAGACTCCACAACCTCTCTGGGCAGCCTGTTCCAGGGCTCTGGCACCCTCAAAGAAGTTTCTCCTTATATTCAGATGGAGCCTTCTATGCTTCAACCTGTGCCTATTGCCCCTCATCCTATCGCTGCTGGGCACCACTGAAAGGAGTCTGGTTCTTGACACCCACCTTTGAGATATTTATAAACACTGATGAGATCCCCTCTCAGCCTTCTCCAGGCTGAACAGACCCAGTTCTCTCAGTCTCTCCTCATAGGAAAGATGGTCCAGAACCCTCATAATCTTCGTGGCCCGCCGCTGGACTCCCTCCAGTAATTCTTTATCCTTCTTAAACTGGGGAGCCCAGAACTGGCCGTCTCGCTCTGGCGCCGGGCTCCATGCCCTGCCCTGCCGCTCCCCCCGCCGCTCCGTCCCCTGCCCCGCCGCTCCGTCCCTTGCCCCGCCGCTCCCCCCGCCGCTCCCCGCGCCGCTCCGTCCCTTGCCCTGCCGCTCTCCGCGCCGGTCGCTCCGTCCCCTGCCCCGCCGCTCCGTCCCCTGCCCCGCCGCTCCGTCCCCTGCCCCGCCGCTCCCCGCGCCGCTCCGTCCCTTGCCCCGCCGCTCCCCCCGCCGCTCCCCCCGCCGCTCCGTCCCTTGCCCTGCCGCTCCCCCCGCCGGCCGCTCCGCGCCGCTGCCGCCGCGACGGGGATGCAGCTCGGCCGGGGGATGGAGCTCGGAGGAGGAGCCTTTCACAACTTAAGGGGGGGCACAGGGGTGAGAGCGGTGTCACGTCACAGGGTGACGCATCCCCTGACATGTTTTCCACTGGCGTTGTCTTGTCACAGGAGGTAGGGCTTGTTTTTTACTGAGTTTGTCGGTCTTTGAAGTAGACAGTCTGGTTTAAGGCAATAGAAAGCTCTGCAGTGGGTAAAGCCGTTCAGGAGCTGCTCAACAAGGCAGAGCAGGGCAGAGGGGTGGGAGGTGGTCCTGGCACCATCCCTGCACTGTGGGACCCAGCCTGTGCCAGACCCAGCAGGTCATGATGAGATCCCCCACCAGCTGCAAGTCTGGGTGTACTCAAACTGCTGTGAGAGGTACCTAACGGCTGGGTACTGTAACTCCATCAGCCCCACCACCATGGGCCAGCTGAATATGGTTCAAAGCCCTTGCTTACATGGCTCAGTCTTCCTTTGCAGAACTGATTTTAGCTAGTAAGGCTCAAGCCTGTGTGAAATACCAGCCTCCACACATGTTGCAGGATGGATTTAACTCTGTGGGTTTCCAGTGGCACTGTTAGCTAGAGCAGAAGCATCTCCAGGTGCAGCTACACCTTGCAAATGGTGAGTCTTGGAGTCCCTGCTGTACCCAGGTGTGTGACTGCAATAGTCACGGTGATACTGGCTTGCCACCTTTTTGCATCTCCTGCATTTCAAATAGTTAAGCCACAAACCTTTAATACAGCATTTATGCCACAGTTTGCTTCTTTTGTAAAACTCAGGGTCAGAAAAACTGACAGAAAAGCACTAATCTCTGCATAAATCTTTTTTTTTCCCGTCTTTTCTCTGGTGACTGCAGAACAATGCTCAGTGAGCTGCTCTGTGGTGCTGCCCTGAGTAACTACAGCAAAATTAACCACCTCTGCCTGCAGATGCACTCTAGCATTCGGGTCAGATTGTGCTTGTGTTGGACTGGTTTTGGATCCAGATCTCTCTGTTATTTTTCTATTTCCTCTTTTTTTTTTTTTTTCAAGTTTGCAAACTGTGTCCTCAGTCAGCACTAACCACAGGGAGAATTTCCACTTGGAAAGTACAGGCAAGTTTTTTTAGTGCTATGCAGGCACTGGAAGGCTCAATTTCGGCTGTAACAGGGGAAGGGCTGTTCAGTCCCCCCCTTGCTGACTGTCTAGGTCTGAAAGCTTAAAAAGGCCAGCTTATTCCTCAAGTCCTAATGTAACCCCGTGTATGGCATTTGCCCCAAGGCAGTGAAATCCCAGCAACTTGATACTTCAGGCTGTGACCTTTGAAGGGTTAAGGGAGGCCCAGCTGCAATCGCCTTGATGCTCAGTTAAAGCCAGGACAGCTGCACTTGTAATAGTGCTGATCTGGGTCCTTTGGGCTCTGCCAGACTGCTGGGACGTGAGTATCATCCTTTCCGGTGGGACATGGCCTTACAAATGGATCTCTTTGCCTTCCTGAGCCACAGTAACTGGCTCTCCTGGTGGAACCTGCTGACTTTCCTGAGTTTGCTGTGATTTAGAGCTGATTTTTGCACAAGAAGGGTAGGCAGAGGAGAGGAGGGCTGGAAAGCCTTTTCTTGCATGGAAGCAAAGCCGTCCGTGTCTGTCCGGCGGCGCTGGAAGGGCGGGCTGGAGCTGGAAGGAATGCAGCCACGTCTTGGCGGAGGAGCTGGAGCGGGAGTTTCTGGCTGAGAGGGAGCGACTGGAAAGCAGGTTTGCACAGGGTGGCCAATCTCCTCTGGTCCCTGCCTGTCTTCTTGTCCTCCCCCTTGCCCAAATCCTCTCTTGCCAGCTCTCCTGGCCTGGGGGTGGTTCGGCAGCTGCAGCAGCCAGCTGGATCTTGCAGGTGGGGGTCATGGGCAGCGGCGCCCCTCACTGTGCCAGGTCTGTCAAATCACAGTGGCAGCCTCCAAGATGAGGACACATGCGCTGTCTCCATCGAGAAAGCCCCCTCTGGCTAACGGCTCCGGGAAGTAGCGTGGCCGAGCGAAAGGAATCCTGGGGTTCAAGGCAGGGATGAAAAACCTTCTCCTGGCTCCTCTGGGCACCAGCTTTCCCACTGGGTTCAAACAGTTGGCAAAGCACCTGCAAAGTGACTGCCCTGCTGTGCAGGATCTGACCCCACAGCTCTATCTGGAACACAGCACATCCAGCCAGTGGCTGTTGACAGGGGGACCTCACTGCTGAACCACAGCTCTGGCAACACGGATATTTTTAGCCTGTGCAAATGGTGGTGTTTATTTTTCTACTGTTCTGCCTTTTCTCCTTTCCCAGGGATTTAATAGCTCATGAAAGCGAGGGCCTTAGAGCCATGCGAGTGTCAGTGCTGGCTGTCTGCCTCCATCGCTCCATCCATCTGCCTGTGCATTACCCATCCGATACCCCCAAACAAGCCCGTTTACAGTGAAGTGATGGGCTGTGATCAGCAGAAGCACCTCAGCTTACCTTGGACTAGACTCCTCCTGGGGCTGGGGTGCCTGTGTTACAATTTGAATGTGTGCATGAGGTTGGTGAAGCGTGTGTGATCTCCCTCATTGGGATGGGACAAAACAGAGGAACATTGCAAGCTTGTTTGTTGTCCGTGTTTCAAATCGGTATTTTTTTATTACAGAGACTCATCAGGTTGCTCACACTGTGGCAGGAATTTAATAAGATAGGGCACATGGAACATTCAGAGGTAAAAGAAGAGAGTTCTCAGCCTGTGAGACTTAACTGTCCCTTTGCACCCGTCAGGGCCCTCTCTATAAAGCAAAATCCAAATACTTTCTCCCTTCCCTCCCACCTGTCCCTTAAACCCAAAAATCCACAACAGGACAAATAATATTTCAGCCTTTCCCTTGAGCGTGTGGCAAGCACACATCTTTCTGAGCAGAAATGTCCCTTCCAAGTGTGACACAGCTTCCCTGGGAGAGCAGGGCTGGAATTTAAGCACAACCAAGGCAGGGGTGGGAAGTGCTCAGAGGCACCGTGATTTGGGGAGAGCCAAGAGCTTTATCTCAGCTACAGCAGAATCACAACTGCAAGGTCAGGAACAGGCGGCCTCACCCAATCTCCCTTTACAGCACAGAAAACACAACAGCAGTACGATCATTGAGTAACGGTAAAGCACGTAGCACTTTCAAACCTTTATTTTTTGAGGGGATTTTACAGGATGGGATGCGTTTCATTTTACTTGTTTTAATTTTTGTGCGCTTTCCTATTTGTTCATTTGATTAGCCCTTTTGTGTGTGTGTGTGCCCAATGGTTGTTAAATTCAAGCCCTGGGAATCCAGAAAAAGAAAAAAAAAAAAGGAAAGCGAAATCCTGCCACTCTATGTCTTTGTCACCCCTCTCTGTACCCCCTACCATGAGCTGGGTGACCACAACGTCACCCACAGCTGCTCTGCTCGAAAAGCCCCATCCTGCTACATCCTCCGGCTCTGCCTTCCCTCGCTGGTGTCTGTAACTGGGGCGGTGAATCAGCTGAAAGGTCTTTGCATCTATGCTGATGTGTCTGAGAACGTGCTGTTAGTAAGAAGTTAAGTCGATCTAAGAGCAGATACTGGACTGAGAGGATATGTAGGACAGGAACAGAGTCAATCAATGGTAAAGACACATCAGAGAGAGAAAGGGCTGGTAAGAGCATGTGGAAACAGCTGGGTGATTAATCTAGTGGTAATAGATGAGGCTATGAAGGAGGACTGTTATTTGTCTTAGCACCGTTACTGCATATGTTTAAATCTATATTAGCACCTTGTTCCCAGGGAAAAACAAAACAAAAGCGGTTTAAAGACCAAAGGAAGTGGGAAGGTTAAAACAAGACAAAGTTGGCAGCGGAGAAGGAAGCCGGGGGTTTAGATCACAAGATTCTTGTCTATGTCCTCTGTGGAAGGAAAAGAGAGGTGAGGTTAGGAGGCAGATGCTGCCATGGTCCCATTGCTCCTGCCATCCCCCCTCTCCTGCTTCCCCTCCCCAGGACCAGCTGTAATGCATTGCTACATCCACAATGGAAGCTTTGGGTGTGCTTTTCAGTGTCCCCTCCACCCTTATTCCTTCCCTACTTGGTACTTACGCTCCTTAATGCCGAAGCAGCTGGCCCACTCCTCCAGGGCGATGTACTTGTCGTTGTCCAGGTCACAAGCGTCGAAGAAGCGGGTGGTGCAGTGCTCCATGGGGATGAGTGGGGCACGGAGCGGGGCCAGCTCGGTGTGGGACAGGTACCTGCCAAGGTGACACACGGTCAATGTGTTGTTGCCTGCCAGCAACAGCCACCTTCCCACGGGAGGGGAGGTGCTTTGCTGGGTGTGGGGAATAGTGCAGGGCAAGATGCTGCTCCAGCTCTCTTGTCTGGTTTGACTGGTGTCCCAGTGCCCTCTCAGTATCTGCCACTGATTTTCACAAAGGTCAAGGACTAGTCACAAAATAGCCAGCAGCTGGGGCGGGAGTCCTTGCCAGATGCCCCTACTCCATGGCTCCGTGTGATTGCTCTTGTGCCCATCTCCAGCTCACAGATAAGCCAGCAGCTGCTATTTCAGCTGTTGAAGTTATCCTGGGGCCTTTGGACTAAGATATTTTAGGGAACTATTCTACAACAGTAAATGTGAGAAGACAGGAACTCCACACCCAAGGGAGATGGGAGCAGCTGGGGCTGGGAGAGGCTCTTCTTCCTGCAGAACTGTTTGCAGCAAGTAAAACTTTCTCTACCCCAGCCTGGTTTACCCCAGCCCCTGCCAGATGTGTGCAGGGGTTGTCCCTCCACCGGGCTTTGTCTGTGCATCTACCACCAGCCACCCACTTATGTCACATCCCCAGCCTGTCTTGACACCTTCTGCCACCAAATCACCCTGGTCCTCAGGGAGGAGGGGTCCTGGTGGAGGCTCCCTGTCCTGCTCTGCTGACACTCACCCATCGATGGGGTGCTGGTCCAGCTGCCCGAACTGCCAGTGCACAGGGAAGATGTACATGTTGTAGTTCTTCTCAAAGTCACGGGCCAGCAGCTCCACAGTGTGGTCACCAGCCTCCAGGCGCTTCTCGTTCTCGTGGATCTTCTTCACCTGTCATAGGAGAGGCCAGGGAGACCTTGTCAGCAAGGAAATGGGGTGCAAGGAGGAACCCTGGGAGGTGCTTTACATGGGGTGCCCACAGGTCATTTGGGATGTATCCCCCCATGTGTGCTGGGCTCTGTTGGTGGGGTGAGCTTCCAGGGTCCCTCCCCAGCCCCTCACCTTCAGCTTCTGCTTCTCGGTCAGCAGGTTGTTGTCCTCATCGCGCTCATACAGGGTGATGAGCACGTTCTTGAGCCAGTCCCGCATGCGCAGGGGGAACTCGGTCAGCTCTGTGTCCAGGCAGGCAGGGATGACTGGAAGCCGTACATGGTGGTCAGTGCAGCATCTAGACATGCAGCTCCAGACCCTGGACACACAGCCCCAGTGCCCTCCCACCTCACCCATGATCCTGCCTAGACCTTTGCTGTCTGTCAGCCCATGGGCAAGGGGGCTATGCTCAGCTTAGGGGTCCCCTTGTCTAAGGGAATGGCTCCACTTACATTTGCAAGGCCCAATGTAGTCCAGGTGCAGCTTGTGTCCCTTCTTGGTTCCCTCCAAGGTGCACTTGGTGGCAAAGAAGTGGCAGGAGGAGTCATAGGTCTTGTTGTCAGTGCCACAGACCTGCACAGGATGGGAAGATGCTGCATGAGAGGTGGTGAAGCCCAGCCCTGCTGGGAAGTCAGCAGGGAGAGCCTCTGAATGAGATGTTTAACTTGTTTCTTGGGGTGGACAACAGCTCCTTGGTCACAGCCAGCTGGGGACCTGCCAGCCTGACTCTGCCTCCTCCGCCATCTCTGGCCATGTCCTATGTGGGGTCCCTCCCCACCTTACTCCATCAAGCAGCCTCTGTCCTCACCTTCTCGAAGACGCCGGCGGTGGCTGGGCAGCTGGACGGGTCCTGGCACACACACATGGGTGAGTTGTTGTCGTCCACCTCGCACACCTTGCCATGCTTGCAGTGGTGGTTCTGGCAGGGGTCTGGGAGAGGGCAGGGAGCAAAGTCAGAGCCTGCCCCATCCCCAGCTCTCGCAGGGGAAGAGCGACTTACTCTCTGCGACAATCTCCTCTACATCCTCTGCGGGTTCCTCGAACTCTCCCACCTCCACCTGGACGGGGTTAGCACCCACGGGCTCCTGCAAAAGAGGTCAGTGTGTCTGGTATGGGTGCAAAAAGAGCTGGGCCCCATTCCTGGGGACAGAGCAGCCCCTACATTGCCCCTGCTCCCCCGTGCTTTGGACATGCTCTTCCCAGGGCAGTGGGTGGTGCACAGGATGGGTGGCAAGGAGGAGCAGAGTCACCTACCTCTGTGGTGGAGTCTTCGATGACCTCTGTCTCATCGGGCAGAGCCTCCTGCTGCAGGGGAAAAGGACCATGAGCTGGGGTCCATGGGGAGGATGGTCCCAAGGGGGGTGACCCACTGGGGTAGGTGGCAGGGCCACCCACAGGCTTCCAATTCCCCCACAGCCTCCCCATACCAGGGGGTTTATTAGTTATAAAAGAAAATCCCCATCAGATACATTGGATGGACAAACTTGATAGCAGAGGGGCTTCATTGTCTCCCATACTTACTGGAGCTGCCAGGGCTTTGCCTGCCAGGCAGAGAAGGAAAAAAATCCAGGTCCTCATCTTTCAGCAAGCCCTGAATGAAGGAGAGGAAAAGGAGGGATGAGGAAGGAGGCCGGCCATGCCACTCGGCTCCGGGCTGAGCTCACGGCTGGCAGTCAGACACTTAGAAAAGAGCATTTTCTTTGTTTCCTGTCTCGTCTGTTCAATATTACAGTCCCACATGCTGGCTTTTCTAGCCAAAACCTTAAGTTGAATCATATTTCCAAGACAAATTCTTTTGATTTTGCAAAATGGTATAGTGGGGGTTTAGGTTTCTGTTGCTGTCCTGGATGCCTTTAGAAAAATTGCAGGCAAAATGGAAGCTCCCCTTTCCTTCACAGGAGTTTTTTTTGGATGAGAAAACCCATTTTTCATGTTAAAAGCCCTTGATATGAGCCCCAGCTACAAGCAGTGAAACTCTACCATTTTATTTGTCCATCAGAGGAAAGATGAAAGCAGAGGAAGGAGAGAACAGAGAGACAGTGAGAGAGGTACTTGAGAATTAAATCCTGTAGAAAACCCTTCTCACATAGACATAGACACCTCTAGAGGTATCGGGGACCAGTCCCCCATCCCCAGAATCCTCAAATGTTGGGTTGTCTACTGTAGTTTTTCCTTTTCCTGCTCAGACCTGAGGGTGTCCAAACTGGGTTTGAGGGATCCAGGACACCTCGGGGTTGTGTCCTGCAGGGACGTGAGCTCCAGGGGGATGAGCCTTTTGCCCCCTCCCAATTTGGGTTGTTGTAGGGACTCCATAGGATTCACAGGCCAGGCAGCCCAGCTCACACCAGCCGCGATGCGAGCCAGGAGAGCGCAGCTGTTGAAATCACCCTGTCCTTGTGCCCCCCCGGCCTTGGTTCCTGTTTGGCAGGATTGAGCCCCTCTGTGTGAGGGCAGAGGGAAGCTCAGCTGGCTGATTAATATGCTGGTGGCATCCCACTCCTGACAGTGAGGGCTGCCCGGTCCCTTCCGCCCGCCGGGAGAGCGCAACACCCCCCTCATTTGTCTCCTGCCAGCAAGGGGACTTGTCCCCCTGCCAAGGCTTCCGCTGCCTCCCTTCCACTCGCCCCCTCCACTCCACCTGCATGGCTGGGACATTGCAGCCCACCAGCTCCCTGGCGCTGGGATGGCTTCACTGGCACAGAAAGTGTTGGACAAGTTGTCTTCTCTCCCTGCAAGCAGGGATGGATATCTAATTTGCCAGTGTGTCCTTGCTCCCCGTGCACAGCAGCTCTCCAGGTATAAAACCATGCAATGCTGTGCTGCAGCACACCAGCCAGGCTGGGCTCTGCTTTCTAATTTAGCAAAGTTTGGCCACAAAGAGACTGAAGTCCTCCTTCCAGTGTCAGCACTGTACCCAGCCCCAGCAGGATGCCCGTACAAAATAGGTGTCAGGGCATGGAGAGCAGCCCCCCAGGGATGTTGGAGGGCTGGGAGCAGGGTGTGGTGGGGATGGCTGCTGTGGTGGGATGGAGAACCTGTGGGGAGAGGGGCTGCAGGTGGGGGTGGATGAGCCCGTTTACTCTGGCGAGGCTGAATAGCTCCCTCCTCTCATGCTCGGTACACACCATCCCTTCCCCTTGCCTTTATTTGCTCTGGAAGCTGCTGAGAGCTCTCCTGGCATTTGCCAGGAGAGATCACTGGTTCTTCACTTCTGAAGGGGTGGTTTGTGGGGGGGAAGTGGAAAAGTACTGGTGAATCTGGCCATGTCCTCCCTTGCTGCCATCCCCTGGCTTGTAAAGGCTCCTTCTGGGCTTCTCCCAAGGGGCTTGTTTGCTTTGGAAGATGCTCTGAGGTTCAGTGATGCTTGTTGGGCAGAAACATGGCAGTGCCCAGCCTGGAGGAGAGGTCAGTGCATGTACACGTGGAATATGGCATTAGGAAGAACCCAACCCCAGACCAAGGCCCTCTCAGATAATTTCCTCAAGTCCAAAAGAACCTGAATTTCAAAGTCTGGGCATGCACTGAGCCAGGATCAGAGAATTACATGCTTGCTAGGAGCCAGCAGACAGTCAGAGCTGCCAGTGTTGTGTTTGGAGGAAGAAGAAGCACGAAAAAGTCTGAGCAAACAAGCTCTGCAGAGCTGTCCTGTGCCGGAGGTGGGAGAGCAAGTTTATTTGAAAAACAACATCCTCCTGGAGGCACAGCCTGTGCACAGAGGACATTGCAGCATCTGTGAGGCCCTGGCTGCTTTGCAAATGCATGGTCTTTCCCAAATGCCTGGTGACCAAAAATCCTTAAATAACGGCTCAGAAGCCCTGTGCACAGGGTTGCTCCGGCAGGAGAGTCTGGCCCATGGTGCAGATCTCCCTCCTTATGGACCTGCCATGGTCCTGCTGTCCAAAAGGACCCTCTTTGGAGCTGGCAGATGTGCTATCCCATGAACTCATCATCCATCCCCCAGCTGGAGGGGTTCAGGGGGATCCTGCGAGGTGCCCTGCACTGGGAACACCTGGTATTACTCTACAAGAGCCCCACAGAAAGCAGAGGACAGCATGAGGGGCAGAGCAATGGGTCATTTTGGACAGAGGGAAACAGGACTGGGACAGGGGATTTAGTAAGCAGGGACTTAAACCCTTCTGTATCCTAAAGGAACGAACAGAAGCCAGCACTTTGCAAGAAATGCTGGAAACCAGCACATCATGGGCACAGAGAGGGCTGCTGAATATAAAAATAAGACAAATCTCCACGGTCACCACCCCCGGCCCAGGCCTGCCCTCCTGACTGCTGAGATGGAGGAGAGCACCCATGCTTTTGTAATGCTTGATGCCACTTGTGTCCCAGGTGGGGACTCCAGCTCCCAGTTGCTGTCTAAACACAGTCTTGTGGCTCCCACAAATGCCTCTGGATGGTTTGCATTTCTGGCGTGGCCCAGGCTGCTCCTTGGCACTGGCTGCTTGTTGCATTTTGCAGCTATGTCCCTAACAAGAGAGCGGGGAGTGCAGAGAGCTCTGAGACTGACACCCGGCATCTCCAAAAATTCAAAGCACTCTACTCTGACAAGCTCTTACCTCCCTCCCCCAGTCCTGTAGCACCACAATAAGTTTTTCCTGCTGAGTAAAACACCCTGAGTAAAACACCGGAGGATGGTCTGTGCCACTGGGGTCTGTTTGATCCCTCTCATCTCTCACCGCCAGCCTGGGGCCTTTGCAGGCTCGAGGAGGACAAGGACTGGGTGGGTGCAGCCTCCAGAGGAGGCTCCGTGGATGGTGGAGCGTGGCCCATGTGGCGCTGGCCTTGACCAGAGTTGCATAAGCACTTGGGGATGCCACGTTAGCGTGGGGAGGAGTCTCTGGCCACTTTGACAACTCCTCCCTGAGGCCACTGGGATAACCCCAGCTGTGAGAGGTCCTGCTGCCACTTCCCATCGCCGGCAGTCAAGAGCAGAAGTGGGTAATCCTTGGGCAAAAACCCTCCTGTGTCTCAGATCCCCACCTGCACCCCAGCCCAGCCATGCAGAAGGCAGCAGCCTGAGCAGCAGCGTCTGCTGCACCCACCCTCTGCTGCTTGTTGCTCTTCCAAGGCTCTGCAGGGTCTGACATGGCCCCGGCACCTCAGACTGAATGTAAAAGCAGGACTGGCCTGGAAAAACCTTCTCCATACATACCCCACCATGGGCCATTGTTTTCAAGCTGCAGATGGGTGACCAAATGTGGCCACCGCAGAGACCCAACGCAAGGGCCTCATGGGCTGACCCTGACCTGGCTGTGCAAGCAAGACCCCCTGAGCGTTACTCAAGCGGCCACTCCTGGGCAAAATTCAGTTTGAAGTCAGAGCTGTTTGTGTGAGTCCTCGCAAAGCTGCCTGCCAAACAGGTCCCTGCACGTCTGGGCTGTGCTGCCGGGGTGCCGGCTCGCCGGGACGTGCTGCAGCTGCTCTGGGGCCCGGGAGAGCGGGGCAGAGGGCTGGGGAGAAGCCAGCCTGGCTCCTGCCACCCGCACAGTCCCCTCACACGCCGTGTGCAAGCTCAGAAAGCCAAGGTGGGCTTAGGGAGAAGTGAAATTCCCTTTAGCTCATGCACACGCTTACACACTCCCAGGAAAACACAAGAAAAATATCTATCTAGCACATCTGCCCATGCAGAATCACTAAAGACACATCTACACCACAATGCTGTATTAACCCATTCCCATTGCAGCTTTGAGCAGCTTTGATTGCGCCTGTAAATACTCCAGATCTTACAGGGCTTATCTATGTAAGAGCAAGAGCCTGTATGCCACTATAGGTATGTGTGGCTTGAAGCTGTCATAGCTTGTCTAGGTTACAAATTGTATCCACGCTGGGAAACAGTTAAATTAATACCAAGAAAAATGCATGGACTAGACCTGGGCACCAAGCAGTGGTTCACAGATGAGCCCTTGGCAGAGCTCAGTCAGAAGTGCAGGTGATACAGCATTTCGTTGACCTACCCGAGCTTTTTCTTTTGTTTGGGCTGGATATGGGGCAGTGCCAAAAGCAGCCCAGATACTTCTGTGCCAGGTGCAAGCGGTCCCTCTGGCTCCCGGGGAATACAGAAAGCTGATACTGCACAGCTCCACAAAGGAGAGAGAGGAGAAACCCTCTGCTAAATATTCTGCAAAAACCCAAACCATCTTCAAAGCATTCCCTGCCACGGCCGCTCCAGCGATAACAGCCCCAACATCCCTCCGACCAGCGGACCCAGAAAGGGTTTCCATGGGAGCCGACATTCCTCTAGGCCTGAGTCATGGAAGAGCAGAGGGTTGTAGAAGGAGGGGCTTGAAAAAGAGTTTGAAAAGTTTATTTCTCCTCTTTCCCCCTCCCAACACCGCCCGCATCCCTGCTCCTGCCGATGTGGCAGACAATAGCTTGGCTTTAGCTGCTGCGCAGAACGCGCCAGCCTTTTATTTCCACTTAAAACTCGCCTGATTGACCCTAACAAACAGCTGCGGTTTACTTTTGTCCTTTTGGAGGGTTGCTGAGTTTTTGGGCTGGTAATAACTGAATGCTGGAATCACTGGTGACCTTCCCAGTGCCCCCGATTTCCCTCCAACTTCAAACTGTTGCTTTTCGGTCTGGGTGGGAATTCAGCCCCCATCCTGTTAAGTTTCCTTTTCTTGGCCGGATGCAACAGAGTGGAAGTTTCTCAGAGGAGGGACACAAAGAGCAGAGTTAGGCTACCAGCTCGTCACCCGGACAGGAAGGACAGCGGCTGCCTTTAAAGGAAACAAGCCCTCGGCTCTTCTGCGTGGACCTAAGATTGTGCCTGACCAAGCCCAAGTCCTTTAAACTTAAAAACAAAAACAAAAGAGCTTTGTTCCTCCTCTTCTGCAACCTCCACCTCTCTAAAAACTGATCATCTGGAGTTAAGCAGACCAAGGCAGCAGGACTTGAAACGGTTTCAAAGCCTGCTTGGAACAAAAAGCTGAGTGTCTTTTTTTTTTTTTTTTTTTCTTTTTAGGAGAAATAAGAGCAGCTGCACTGAAAAAGTAAAAATGCTGGGATGAAGTCAACAGCTCTTTTGTTCTTCCTCTAGATATTCTGGTGAGTAAAACATCACCTGCCAACGCACCTCAGGCTGGGGCTGGTCTGTAACTAGATCTGATTTGCTCTGCAGGTTGGTTTGATGTGCCCAGATGTCAATCTCATGCATCTAGCTAAGGAAATACCCCACAACTGAAAACCCAGAGGGGAAAAAGGGAGGAGAGAGAAAAAGTACGGCAGATTAAAGCTTTACAGTCAGATGACACTAAAGCGTTAAAGCTGGTAAGCAGTGAAAGGCACTAACAGACTCAGTTTAGGAGCGAAGATGCTGCAAAGAGGAGAAAGAGCAGAAGTCAGGAGGGGTCTCTAAATGCACCACTCGGGGTGGGGAGGCAGATGCTGTGGGACCCCAAACAATGCATTACTGAGCACCAGATGCACCCCACGGCTCCTGGGCTGGCGACCCCCACAAGTGTGGTTATAGAGACCCCTACGCCAGGAGAAACAGCACAGCAAAGGCAAACACGAAGGTCTCGGGCCATACCTCGCAGTCCCGGCAGCAGGGCTGAGGAAACTTCAGGAGCTTGGACAGGCTGGAGGAATTTGCAGGTTTTAGAAGGAGGCAGGAGGAAGCCAAAGGGTGGGCTGGGTTTCCCGCTGCCTCTCCTCCTCCTCCTCCTCGCTATCTTTCCAAATCGGTCTCTTCCTCTCCCTCTCTCCCCAGTGGGCAGTCCCACCCACCCCAGAGACAGGCTGAGGCACAGCCTGGGTCCAAAGGACAGACCAGAGAAATCAAGCGGGGCTGGAGATCTAGGGGGTCTTTGGCAGGGACAGGTCAGCCCCCAGCACAACCTGCCCAGCGGAGCCGTTGTCACAGCAGCTGTCTGCACTGCTGCAGTAAATTTGCCAGTTCTTTGGCTCTCGAATTACCAGCACTGGGGAGCAGGGAGGAACAGCATCTCTCTGCTTGGTTTGTGCACCTCCTGGCACCTGGCACATTAAGATGTTAAATGCTATCATTTCACAGGGGAGTAGTTCAGTCCCTGAGCTGGTGTTTCGCATGCTCAGGGGATGCAGAGGAAAGCAGGAGAGCCCTCGCCCCTCCATCCCCTCTCCTAACACTGCAGCCGTTTGGGATTGCCTTGTGGGGAGGGAGAGGAAAGAATGATGCAGAGAATGTGGAGAGTTATGACACGTCTGAAATATGCTCCAAATAGGCAGAGAAGTGCTGGGCTGGGAGATGTGACACTCAGCAGATTGGTCTCTGCCGTAATTATCATCCAGTAGATCTGGACTGACCGAGCAAAGCCCACAGTCAAAATTGCTGGTCAGTTGAATCCAATGGTCTCTTCAGACATCACTCAGTATTTTGACCTCACAGATCATAACTCTGCTGGAGCAGCTGCCCAGCCAGAGGCAGCCAGACAGCAGAGCTGTTTGGAGATGACTTTTCCCATCTGTTTCTCTCAATGCTTAGGGTGAAAACCCAGCTCCTCTTTCCTTGCATCTCACCATGACTGAGAGGATTTAAGGTTCATCTGCTCCCCTGGCAGAACCAGACAGCCTACCTTTATGCACAAAGCAAAACCAGCAGCCAAAAAGAGAGACTATTGAATTACTGGAATTTGGGTATCCCTGAGGAGTTCTTTCCTGAGCACTGCAGATAGTCCAGCTATTTGCAGCTCGTGATATACCCATGGCACCAACCCTCACCCCGGCCAGGGTGATGTGATGTTGCTTTCCAGGGGCTGCTGGAAAAAGGGTGGCTGGTGTAGCCAGAGGGACTGAGGAGAAGTCATCTGGGCACCAGCAGCCTGATTGCGGATTCTGGGTGAAGGACACCCGCAACCATAACAAAATGCAACATTCTGTTTTGTCTTGGCTGCCTGGGGTTTGGGGCCATTGCTCATGATGACACACTATCTTTGTGAGGGGCTGAGGCACCAGTCTGGGTGCTTAATTCTTCCCACTGATGTTGCTGAGGATTTAGATGTCAACATAGGAACTGGCCTGTCCCAATGTGCTGGGCCATGCTGGTTCCTGCTCTGTAGGGCTCCTGTTACTTTGTGGTTTGTGATTCTTTATCAGCTCACTGCTCCTTTATCAGCTCACTCCTCATCTGGCTTTGCAGCACTTCTGCTGCGTGTGAAAGAAACAGATGTAAGACTAAACATCCATATGACCAACAGAAACAAAAAATAAAACAGGAAAGGAAAGGGGAGGGGAAAGATAGGGAACCGTGAGAAACCATCATCACTTCCCAGTGAGATGGTCGATCTCAGGAGGCTGGTGGCAAAGAACAAGAGAAGGAAGTCTTCTCTACCCATTTCTTTACTTGACTACACAGCATTCAAAAGCCACCTCTGAGTGCTGATATGTGGATGTTGATATCACCCACAGAGACATCCATAAATACCCCGCACAACCCTCTCGGGTCCATGTGGAGGCCAGCTTTATGATGGTGTCTAAGACCCCATGGGTCCTTCTAATGCAGTAAACCACTTGTGGCAGCTAGAGCATCTTCTCCTCCCACAAGTGTCCATAGCTCTAACATACAGCTCAGTGCCACTCGCAGGTCCAGGTGGGCTCCAGAGGTCACACATCCACTAAGCCCATGTTACATGTGCTTGATTCACACCCTGAGGAGTTGAATACTGGAGTTGAATGCTCTCTGCGGTGGATTAGTCACGGCTCACATTGAAATCATACAGCTGCTGGTACTTCTCCTAAGGAAAAAAAAAAAGACATCTGGAAAAAATTTTAGGGAGGAAAAAAAATGAAGAAAAAAGAAACCACGTCTTTTCTAGCTGACAACGTGGCAATTGCTCAGTGCTCTTCGCTGTAGCCTGAAGCTAAGCCCTCTTCTAAGGGCTTAGACAAATGACAGTGCGAGAAAGATAATTATAACAGGGACTTCTTTACATACGTGGCAGCTTAAACCCTGGTTTTGAACCAAAGCAAAAAGCAGCCTGCTGTAGCGATGCAGTCACATCTGGAAACAGCCCCTGAACAGGGTGGTGAGCCCTGGGTGGGTGGGAGCGAGGGGTCCTCACGATCCTCCTGCCTGCTCAGGGTTACCCTGGACAGGAAAGGAGCGCTAATTCCTAATTTGCTTTGCACATGGTAGGGACAGCTGGGTCCTGTGTCTTGCGCGGGGCACGCTGCCAGGCCCGGGTGTGTGTTCTCAGCCCTGGGATGGACGAGAATCACACGGAGAAGGAAACAAGAGCCTGGAGCAACTGGTTTACTGCTCAATTTCAGCAGCTTTAAGAGGCTCTGTAAATGACTGGGAGCTTGCAAAGGAAGTCCTGAAAAGTCCTCTCCACACATATAAGGCTTAGCGGAACTATCAAAGAGAATTTGGAGTCAGGCTGCCAGGGAGAAAACTGGACCTCACACATGCTTTGAAGGTTGTCTTATGCCATCTGGGGCACCGGTGCGGCAGGAGGTGGCCCAAGTGGCCTCATCAGTCCCAGGGTCCAGCTCAGGCTCTCCAACCATATGCCAGCAAGGTGGTTTGTGCAAAGCTGATGCTCCTGGCACTTGGTCCCAGCTCAAGTGACCACACAAACTCCAGTAGAAACAGGACAAGACCCCTTAAGGCTTGAACTCAGTTTACAGCAAAGCCAAGAGGTTTGCAGGGCTGGGGTTTGAACTCCAGCTAACCCCAGTTCAAAATCCAAATTTCTTCATCCCATCTTAAGCCTGATTGGGCAGATCTGGGCTGGCACAGTTGAGAAAACCCTGGTGCTCTTCAAGAGGAGAAATATTGTGCTGCAGGAAAAGGAGAGAATCAGGAGTGAGCAGCTTGGGGGAAGCGATACAAGTGGGATTAATAATCCTGCTGTCTCCTGCTCACAAATCTGTCAGTCTAAGGAGCCTTGTCTTCTCTTTGCTCTGGGAGGGATTCTCTAATGAGTTTTTCTGGAGAGGATGTTTCTGCATTAATCGCTGGTGGATACTGCTGTGAAACAATGAACCAAAAGTGCATATAAATAAACAGGATGCCCTGGAACCACTGCAGGAATGTCACTTACTAAGTCTTCATCACAGGGTGTGTGGCTGGAGCCTGGGTTCCTCACAGGCACAGGGCAGTGTGAGGAAAAGCAACAAGGTGGGAACCCAGCACCCAACTCAAAAAAAGGCAAGTGAGACAAGTAGCTACAGATCAGACAAGAATCTTCAGATCCCAGGAATGTCACAGCTCACCTGCTATCTGAGAGTCTGTCAGCAGGTCCTGCAGAAGGATTTATTGGATTTTTTTTCCATATCAGAGGCAGAAAGGCTGTGATCTGTACACCTGCACTAAGCAGTTGCTTGGCCACTGGTTGCACTGTCTGCACGGGACAGGATGAACCCAAACTGCCCAGGGAACCTGCCCGAGGGTGATTGTCTTTGTCACATATGGGGCAGGGACTTCTTCCCGGAAGGGTGGGACTGTCCCTCTGTGCTCAGCAGTAAGACTGGTCTAGATGAAGCAGACTGATACCCCACAAGGTCTCCTCCAGTGCTGGACCCAGAGAGCCTGAGCCTCAGTGTTGTACGGGTGGACTGGAAGTGAGCTGGCTCAATGGGGCAATGCAGGCAAACAGGGTACAGGCTCTGTCAGAAGCAGATGGAGAAGAAGCAGTGGATGTCATTGAAGGTTTTCAGCTGTAAACCAGAGGTCTGCAGGGCCTGGGGGGGGAAGGGGGGAAGAAATGCAGCTGTGCATGGCTCTATGGTGAGTCATGGCCTGGGAGCAGGCTCGGCTGCTGGAGCAGGCTCGGCTGCTGGGCTGGGAGGCAGGACGTGTTTGCTAGGGGATGGCTTGCTCTTTCTGTGGTGTTCCTGGGGTCTCACAGCTGTCCCCTGGGATCTTCGGTGGGTGGAACTTCCCGTGCCTCATGGGAGGGATCTCTCTCCTGCCTCTTTCAAATACCCCTGCAATAATTGTCTCACTCGCTTGGAAATGTGTGGGGCTGCAGGCTTGGGAGAAGTGCATCTGTCCTTCCTGAAACCAAACTGAGCCCAAAGACGCAGGAAAAAAAGAAAAATCCCTCATCTTCCTCAGCCATGGTGCAAGCAGGGAGCTCTGTGTGCCGCAGCTGCCCATACACTTCTCTGGATGCCTCAGGTCTGAACATGGCAATTGTGCCTGTCCTCAGCTGCATCCAGAGCGGTGACAGATATAACCCCTCTGGCCACAGCCTCCCTGCAGCAGAGACCCCTCAGTGCTGCCCAGAGCCGTCACACCAGGCGCCAGCAGATGGGACAGGTCTTCAGCTGCTTTGAAGCTTCCGCGCACGGTCTGGGCACATCCAGACTGGCTGGGCTTTGTCCCAGGCCAGTGCCTCCAGTATCTGAAGGACCTCTTTGCCCTTCCTAAATGATTTCTCCCTTGCTGCAAGGGTTTGTTCTCTGTTCATGCCGAACATGAGGATGTTATGTGCCTGAATTACAGTCTGGTGTCTCAGCCCAACTTCACTTTTGCTTGAGACCTTGTGTTGCAGATGTGCCTATGACTTGCAGAAAATGGAATAAAGTTTCCAAGGGAGAACTGCAGCAAACGCTGCTAACTCTGGGCAGTCCCACCTTGCTCCTGGTGCTTACCTAACGTGCACTTTTGAGTCCTCTTGGGCCTGATAGATGCAGCTTGGCAGCTTTTGAAGGCTATGAATAGAGCTGCTTGAGGAAATAAACAAGAATCCACCTTCAAGCCCCTGGGACATGCGGGGAGAAGGAAGCTCCTGGGCTGCAGTGGCAGTTCTTTTGCGTGGATAACCACAGCCTAAAAGTCCCTCCTGAAAGGCAGCCTTGATGGGAGTACCCAGGAGAAGCTGTGCCAGCTCCAGGACATCCAAATGCCATCTGGAAAGCAGTGGCAGAAACCACAGTCCAGGAAAAGACCCAGAAGGCAAATGCCAGGGTTCACAAGGCTTTCTGGGGCCACCTACCTCTGTTTTATTTTGAGTCATGAGCATGAGGTCCTCTCAGAAAAGCTTACTTGTCAGGTGAGTTGGATGCATACTCCACAATCACTGATAACCACCCCCCTTTCAATATAATTTATTCAGCTCAACCTTATATCTTGGGAGTGAAAGCAAGCAGTTTTCCTGGGCCATGTCTTTGCTGGGACCCCCTTGCTGATTTGCTTGGAGCCTATTTAGACAGCTCCCCTGCCAGGGTGTGATGCTGTGGGCAGACTGGTGAGTGTCCCATGGGGCTGCGTGGGGAAGGGGCAGAACTGCCATGGATCAGGATCACGGCCAAGGAAAAGCAGGCAGCAGGGCTTGGTGTTGTCCCAGCACAATTTGCTGTCTGTGGGAGCATGTGAGCTGACAATGTGGGCTGTAAATGATGTCTGCCTTCGCTCCAGGCTTGTGCACAGCTGGAGGTGAGGAGCGGGATGGTCTTGGGGAGGGCAAGGCACACTGGTGACAGGGAGGCTGGGCTGCTCATTAAATTAAACTCTGGAAAGTTTAGCAGTTCCCTGTGGAGGCTGAAGAACAGGACTTTATTGTCCTCCTATTAACCATCCTTGCTGGCAAAACTCTATCAAAATATCCCCCCTCCCGGCCAGCCCTGTCCCGCAGTGATTCAGTCTGTGTATGGCTCGGTGCTCCCAGCGCCATCCCCTGCCAGCTGTACAGCCCGGCCGTCCCGCTGTTGCATAAGCCAAAACCCACAGCTTTGTGCCGTGCAGAGGGATCCCAAGAAGCCACATCCCCTCTAGCACCTCTCATGGATGAGCTATTACAACATCCCTGGGTGGGAATCGGACTGTGCTGGAGCAACAGGGGGTGCCTGGTGTGCTCAGGCCACCCCCAACTGATCCTGCACATATCCACCCTGAGAATCCACATTTTTCAATCTATTGCTCTGACGTGTTCTGCTTGAGCTGAACTCTCTTCAGAACAAGCCCTGGCTTGAGATGTACCAGGTGAACAAGCCAGGCTGCTGGATGCAGGAGGGTCTGTAAACAGGGTGTCCCTTAAAGGAGATAAAATGGGATTGATTTTTGGCAACATGCATTTAGGGGGATCCCACAAAGACGAAAAAGCGAGTCACAGGCGAGGTCAGAAGCAAGCCAAGAAGATACAGAGGAGACAGTAGTAAATGATTTTTGACAGCAAGGCTTTGGAGCAGGATGTCTTGGGAGACTGAGCCACCCCTGCCGTACAGCAGCCTTATGAGGGGCTGTTGGGAGAGGGGAGGTCAGGCTGGTAGGGGCAGCGCTGACAACTGCTCGAGGATTTTAGCATCTCATGGTGCTGCGATTTACAAACACAGCCGGTCCAGGCCAACACCAAGGGTGAAAGCGCTGACCTCCCTGCCGTGTCTGCTTGCTGGCTTCCTCCAGGTTGTCTCCAAATGTGCTTCTGGGCCCCTGTAAACTCCCCTGCCCAGACTGGATTTTAACCTGGGGTGTTCAAGTCCCTTAAAATCTTCCTACATTGGGCAATTCAGATTTTAATGGCCATGCATGAATATTCAGTGAAGGAATAATTTGTTTCACCTGTCTGGAGTTTGATGGAATGTCATTGATCAGGAGGTAAAAGAAACCCAAGCGGACACAACCCCTTTAGCTGGATGAAAACACAGCTGCCATATGAGGGCATATGTAGAAAACAGCTTGTCCGTCATTGCCTCAGTGTGATGAGTTCTGGGGATCTCAATTTAGCCCTGAAACATGTTTACTTCCCTTCAGAAACCACCATCCTGTTTGGCCAGGGTTTGGCAGGAGCCGGCGCTGCGGGCAGGAATAGCTGGGCTTTGCGAAGGCTTGGAGCTGATGCTGTACCATGTCTGTGGGCTTGGGGCAAGGTGGGACGTGGTCAGCCCCAAAATAGCGAGGTCGTGCAGGGTTCTGAGCGAGAGCTGTGACTTTCCATCCCATGCCTGGCCCAGAGCTAGGTCCTTCCCTTGGGACCTTCTGCTAAAATTAGCATTTCCCCATGCCGTATGCCCTGTGTCTGTTATCAGCAGCTGTTTAAGGAGATGGAAGGACCAGAACCACAGTTTAAAAAAACATCAGATTTGGAGAACTCCCTTTTAAGATTCTCTTTTATGGGAAAAACTGAGGGAAAAAATTCTTGCCTGAAATTGAGCTCTGTGGAGAGACCCCTGGACTCTTTTCGCTGTGACTGCTAATGAACATTAATTGTATCAAGTATCTGCAAAGAGTAACCAGAAAATTGCAGAGGTGAGACATAAGCATTGGTGTTGTCACCTTCCCCAGCCCCTTAATTTCAGACTTGCCAAAAGGTGCCCGGCGCATCCTCTCTCCTGCGCTGACCTGCCTGTGCCATCCTGCTGAGCGAGCTCGCCCAGGATTGATTTACGGAATTAATTGAATGGACTCTTCATGAATCTTCAAACAAAATTCTGTTATTTTCTTGGGAGGAAAAGGTGGAAACTGGGAAATTAGCGAAACACCAGCTTTCTTGACAAGTGGGATGGTGCAGGGACTCTCTGCAGATACCCAGCTGCAAAACAGGAGAGAGCACACTGTGCTTTGGGAATATGGATGGGCAGCTGGCACCACACCTGTATGGAGATGTTCACCTGTTTCCTTCGATATTGCACAGAGGCTGATGCAGCTGTGGACACCAAGGGCATCCCTGCAGCGAGCGAGGGAGCTTGGTTCCTGCTATGCCCAAGGGCTCCTTTCCTGCTCCTCTCCCCTCTGGTTAACTCTAGAGAGTGAAGGTCCTCGCTGCTTCTGGATGGAAAGGGAGTTGCAAAGGCTGGATAAGAAGAGACATCTCTTTCCTCCCCAAATCCCTTCGTGTTCAACCTTTTCCAGAAAGTGCATCCCTCCCCTCGGCTTTGCTAGAGTTCTGTGGAAGAAGGGAAGGACTGAACTAATGGGTGGCAAGATTTCCTCTCCTGGCCCCTTTTTCCCACCTACCTGGAGGGTGGTCCCGGGCTGACATATTGGGGAGTGGGTTTCAGCCGCTTGCCCCCAGCCCAGGAGCAAATGCTGCTCTGCAAACCTGGTAGGGCCCATTTCAGCATGGGATAGGGACACTGTCCCTCTCTCCCATGCACTGTGGGACTGAGCCCCTGCCCAGCTGGGGACAGAGAGATGATGCCAGGTGTGGGGAGCAGCACCTGGCTTTCATTTTCATGCACACACATACAAAGAAGTTTCCTTCTCTGGCAAAAACTGGCAGATCCTCTGTTACATTTGTAAATCTGGAAATAATAGCTGGAGTTTTTCTGTGTTATCCCACTCCAGGGGTGAATTTTAAAACCCTCCTGCACTGGGTTGCATTGGGTTGGGTCTATCGTTTCCCATGGCAAAGAGTGGTTCGTGTCCAGCTCCCCTTGCCTCAAAGTGGCTCCTCCAGCATCTATCCCAAGTGAAGCTCCTGCTGCTTGTCGGAGCGCTGGGTGGCTCATGGGGAAATTTTGTTGGCTTCTTGCTGAGCTGCCTGGCGTTCCGCCGGGCACCCCCCGCTCCGCCGGCATGCTGAGACCCTGTCTAGATATGCTGTGGACAGACGGGCTCTGCCAGGATGGAGGGAAGCAAGTGGACAGCAGGAGGGGCTTGGAGGCACTCAGCTGAGGTGGTTAGTGAGGTACAGGGCCCTCACCTTTCTGATTTTCCTCTGGACACTCCAGGAATTGTCCCCAGCAGGCTCATGGTGGAGGTGGCCCGGGGTGGCCAGTGCTAGTGGCAAAGGATAGTGGCTCTTACCTGGGGCTACACATCCCTGTCTTCAGCACATGGACCCTTGGTGAAGAGCCAACAGTGCAGAGCCTTTAAAGAGACAGAGCTAGCCTCTTGGCTTCCTATGCTATTGCTTTCACTATACTTTGATATATTTTGACCTCAGGGCAGGGCAAGCTTGGAGGTCTGCTCCTGAAACTGGAAAGCTAAAAATCCCCCAACAGTTGTAAAGCCAGCTGGGAGGGCTCTGGATGTGCCACATCTCTGCTTTCTTGGCTTCTCCCCTGTCAAAGGACAGGCTGAATTCAGAAAGCAAATGCAGAGGAAACTGTGGAGAAATAAGAGCAGCACTGTGAGTCAAGGACGCTCTGGACTCAAGTCCTGTCCTGGTTGCCCTGGAAATGGGATCGTTCCCCCTGAGCTGCCTGCTTCGCTGGCTGCTCCTGGGAGGGCACAAACATTTAGTGCTGCTAAGAGGCAAGGGAAGCAGGGGAGGAAAAAATAAAGATGTAAATACTGGCACTGGGGTTTTCTCCGTTGAAGGAATACCCCAAGTTCTTTGCCCCATGCCTTTGCAGGCATGATGTGAAGAACGAGCCCCCACCAGCTCAGCTGAGACACAAAGGCAAGGCAAAAGCCAAAGGACTGTAGAATCTTTGTAATTCAGCAGCAAGAGCCTGCAGTGTGGCTCCTCTGCCAAGCCTGGGAGGTCCAGCCCCACGGACACCAGGACTGGTCCCTACAACACCATCCCGAGCAGGCAGCACCCCTAGCACCCCCCCACTGAGCCCTGTCTGCCCTTGAGACAGCCCCATGTCCCACGCAGACTTCTGATGCAATCGGTGGGATCACCCTGACAATAGCTGTGTGGGTTGGGTTTTTATAAAGCTGTGCACAACAGATTAAGCCAGAGGCCCTGTTGTGATTGCTGGCCATTGTGCTCTGTGCTGACGCTGTCTTCTGTGGGCCAAGCTCTGCCTATGGCTGAGCAGGAGCTTCAGAGGGGAGTGAATTTGGTTCATCTGAAATGGGGGAGGAGGGTGGATTCCTGCTGCATTTATTCACAAGGGAATGAGCTGCATTAGTTTTGACATTTAAAGAGATGATACTGCCCTAGGAATTTCATTCCAGGTGGAAACTGTGGAGAATTCTGAGATGCTGCAGCATCTTGCTTCTGACTGTGTCCTGCCCCAGTGAGAGCAGAGCAACCCACTGGCCTGGACTGGTGAGGAGGAAACTTGAACCCAGTTCTATAGCACCCAGTAGTCTTCAGGGAGGTCCTCAGGAACAGGCATGATGAGCAGAGGGACAATAGCAGGAAGGGCCAGGCTGAAGGCTCCTGCTTGCACAGACCAGTTTCCCTTGTTCCTTCCAGGTGACTTGGGACAGGTCCATGTAGTAGAACAGTCACAGAGCAGATCTGCTCTCCCAAGAGCAGCCAGGGACTTTATATTGTGTCCTGTGTATCCCATAGCCCCTCTGAGTGAGCTCCTCACCCATGAGATCTGGCCCTGTACCTGCTCCCCATCACTGCCCCAAAATGCCACCGCCTGCAGCAGCTGTGGGGCTGTGAACCTCAGCTCTCCAGAGCCCAGTAAATTAAACCTCAGTCCAAAAGGGGCTCGGGCTGTCTTTTGCAAACAGAGCCAGCACAAAAGCTGCCTTTCTCCCTCTCATTTGACTTTGTTTTCCCTCCCTCCTCATGTGCTTTTAGCCAAATGGTTGAATAGCTTCAGTATATACTGCGGGAGGCTAAAGCCAAAGGCTGGAGGATGCAGAACAGCAGTGCCCTGTGGCCACTGCCTTCCGGAGGGGCTGGGAACTGTTTGCTACCCTTGCTCTGTAATCCAGCCTTGATCACCGTGCTGAACCCCTGTAGAAAGCAGCTCCGAAAGAAAATATTTGTGCTCTGGCTAGCACACATGTGCACACGTCCTGGTTGTGAAGTCCTTTATTAAGCTTGTTTTTTGTTTGTTTTTATTTTTTTTTCTATTTATTCTGCCACAGTGTTGGAGGGGGAGTCTGTCAGGTCCCCGCGTGTTTTGCTGTTTTGGAAAATGCGATGTGGAAAGATGCCTGTGGTGGTCCCACAGAGAATCTCCGTGTATCAACAGGGGAGTGGGAACCAGCAAGAGCCTTTGGGGTTGCTCTGTACGTCAGCGCAGCAATCATTGGGACAGCTCGGCACGTCACACGTTACAGAGTGGCCTCAACGCGACAATGAAGACTGGGTCTTTGTAGACCTTATTGAAAAGACGCAAGACCAGCACATTCAGTTCAGAGTGACCACCAAGCTTTTTCCAGTGAGCCTGAGAGCTTGAGTCCCTCCAAGGAACCATGTTATCCACCTGTTTCACCACGCTTGGCCTCCATCAGCAGAGATGTACAAGCACTTAGGGTGATGCTCTTGATGCCCAGCCCAGTGCAATGGGGACCTCCAGGTCCAGCTACATGGCTGTAGCTCAAAGAACAGCTGGTCAGGGCAACATTGCAGATGGGAGCCTTGTCCCCAAGAGCTTGGGGGTACGATCCTGCCGGTAAGTCCCACATCAGGCTGCTCATCTCCAGCTCTGCCGCTGCTGTGCCTGGGCTGGGAGCAGGCAGGCAAGCGAAGGTGAAAGCCTAAGGCAGATTTTTTCTTACAGCAAACATTTAAAAGCAGAATAAGACTAGAAAACCCCCATCTTTTGATAATGAATCCCCTGCGTTAACAGTCTTAACACCCAGACACCACACGCCCGTGGAATTCCTGAGATTGTTGCAAACTGAACCTTTCATTCCCACCCTGAAATTTCACAATTTACCTCTCCAAGCAATCAGGGATCACCATTTGCAGGCACCGAGGGGGATCTCCCATCCCTTGTCTGCTTTCTGCAGCCTGCGGTGCTATTTTGGAAATTCTCTCATTTACTGGGTGGTTCAACTGAGTACAACTGCTCCTTTGGGTAAAATCATCCCCTGCCTGTCATCTGGTAATTAGAAAGCAGCGAAAAGCCAGCGGTGCTTAATGCAGCTCTGGGATAACCAAGGCAGCTTTTTTATTTGTGGATAAAGGACTGGGCTTTGGAGGCTGTAGACTTTTCCACTGAAATCAGATTTTGGTTTAAAAAGTGGGGAAATGTAACACTGGGTGAAAAACAACACCCAGACACACAGCACTACAAGAAGGGCAATGCTGCAAAAGTGATGAGGTGGGTGAGAAAAAGCAAATGCCTTCAGTTGGAAACACCACGGGGGGGAAAGGCAAAGATCATTTTGAGGCAGAGAAATGAAAGAACTTTTAAAGCTGGGCCATCTGGGTTTGCCCAGTTCTTACTGGTGCCGCAGTTAGAGGCAGTTCATGGATGCTCACAGTTCAGCTAGAGCTGGGCTGAGAACCTCCTGAAGAAACCAAAGGTGAAATCCCACTGCTTGGAGGACTTTTTCATGGATGGCAATGCAGGGAATTGCATCTCACCAGCCACCTTGTCCTGCAGCTGGAAGGGCTGACATGTCCCTCTTCCAGCAAGTCTGTGGCATGTCCTGCAGTGTCAGAGTGTCTGGGGTACAGGAAAGCTCTTTTTCCAAGTGCCACCCTTTCCTGTTTGCATTGCAAACTGAGCATTTCCTTGTCTGAAAATGGCCTCACAGCCTCAGTGTCTGGCCTTTGGTTCCTGTGGAAATTATTGTGATCACATTATCTCTGCAGGCTTGTTGGGGTCTCTCTCCATGATGTTCAACCTGGGGGCCAATTTCAGGCCAAGCTGATGACTGAAGATTTTGAAGGTCTTGAAGCTGGGCAGTGGTGGATCAAAGAGATGCTACTGAGGTGCTGTCTTATTCTTTTAGACACTACAAAGGAGTTGTTTTTTCTCCCAGAGCTCTTCCATAAGCATCTCAGAGAGCCACTCTGCAGGTCTGCTGCTGTGTTCAGACTTGACCATCCTTCCTTAACTCCCCAGCCCAGCTGCAATGAGCCTAAACCCAGGCCACACACCAAAGCAAGGGCTGTCACAGGGTGTCATTACTCAGCTGTGTGTTGGTGGGAGAGGTGGCCTTTTGTGAGGGACCCTGTGCTCCTGCTTCAGGAGTGCTGGGGCAGAGCCTCCTGCTCTCGCTGTCCTGGAAGCAGGACCAGCAGGTCATCTTCCCCAAACACCTTATCTTATCCCGAGGAAAGTAAAACAGGCAGAAAGAGAGCTTTCTGCAGATTGTCTGGTCTGGTTGAAATGTCCTGTTCCCCTGATAAGCCTGCGAGGTTGGTGGGGGAGCATATGCAGTGCTTTCCTGCTGGGCTTTTGGTGGAGAAAACAAGCAGCAGCTTGGGCACCATCCTCCAGCCCTACTCTAACAGGCACCATCCTGGTTCTTTGGTATTTTCATTGAATGTGCCTGGAGTGCTGGGGTTAGCGACCATCACAGCGCTTCACTCTCCTCGGCTGGAGAGGGAACCCTCGCGGCTCCCTTCCCTTCTCCGTAAGGCCAGGGTGAGGAAGAGGGATGAGGTGAGGAAGAGGGATGCGATGGGAGGGTCTGAGCACTGAGGCTACTGAAAGAAGGCTGAAGCCGGGCTCACAGGAGCCCTTGGTGCTTTCCCAGCTGCTCATTCCCATCAGCATCCTCAGGGCATGGCACCAGCGGTGGCCTATGCAGACATGCCACCCCTCTGTCCCCCCTGCTCTGGGACATGAGTGAGGAGCAGCACGTCAAATGCCATGAGCCATCAGGTATGAAAGCCCACGAACGCTGCACACACAATCTCTAATGGAAATTAAGTGGCAGGGATACCTCAGCAAAGCATCTGTGGCGAGTCCCTGCCATGCTGTGCCCACAGGGAAATTCTAGGGGCTATAAATGACACAGGGTTGTCGCTAGGATCTAATGGCAGCATGGAGCACAGCACCCTAACGCAATGATTGCGTGCTGTGAGGGACAATTAGAGACATTTCTTAAAGCCCAGGGCAGGGACCAGGAGGGGAAGGGTCCGCATCACCGCTCTGGTGGATGAAGACCAGCCCTGGGCAGGCTCTGTGAAGGCTCCTCTCTCCTCTGGACGGCGTGTATTCCCACCACACTCTGCAGCCAGCGTGGGATGACCACAGCTCATCACTGCAGCCAAGTTCCACCCAAAGCTGCAATGTCATTTTTTTGCAGCTGGCAGGACCTCATAGAAATGTCCAGCCCCATCATCCATGCTGAACGGTGGAGGGGAGGTCTGGGAGACTGCAGCCCTGCAGATTGGTGCTGAAACTTCAGGTATCTGCACAAACCTCCTGGCTGGCTGTGGGTAGAAACCTTTCTGTGTCTGGCTCAGAGATAAGTGGGCTTTAACCAAAACAGGCTTCAGCAGAGCAGGGAGAGGAGGGCAGAGCAGCTGGGGGAGAGCATAAGCTGCAGCCCAGACATCAAGGACGAGCAGCCTGGTTTACAGCAAGACAGACTGGGAGTTTTTCTCTGTGGGCACAACATTGCTGGTCCCGCCTGCCAGTTTGGCAGAGAGCAAACGCCACAAGGACTGCTGGCTGCGAGGCCAGCTGTGCCACCATGAGCCATCCAGCTCCACGCCAAACCCACAGCACACATCCTCCCCCCAGCCCACTGCCCCCAGAGCAGAGCCACTGGGCAACCAGCTGCTGGTGGATGCACTGGCCATGCTCGGGAGGAAGCTGAAAGCAATAAATAATAACTGACATTGGCAGATACTCAGAGCAGCAAGGATGGGGGACCAGGCAGAGATTCACTCACTCGCCTGGGACCCCAGAGGTGTCCTGCTGTGCATCTGAGTGCACAGGCACAAGGCAGAAATAGGTTGTGGTTCTGGGCCTTGGCTCTGGAAACTTCCTACCACTGGGAGATTTTAAAGCAAAAAAACAATGCAGTGATGTTAGACTTTTATCCTTTAGCTTCCCTTAAACTAAAAAGTTATTAACGGTTATTAACAGTGTCTCCAGCTCCTGCAAGTGCATCTACAGCAATTAAGATCAATGGTAAAGAGGGACTCTGAGGTATTAAACCTCTCTAGGAAAGAATAAATTGCAACAATGTCAAAAGTAATCTCAGTTTACAAGTGTGAAAAATCTCTTAGAGTAACCTTTTCCTTCAAACTTAAGCTGGCTTTCCTTTCTGTAGTCACAGCTCACATGTAACTGGTAGGCATGGAAGATGTCTCCCAGGTGAAACAAGAGACAGCAGACTGGGGCGGACACACGCAATCCATTCATTGGGCTGAAACCTGAATTGAATGTAATACTCGTCACTGAGCTGAGAAATAAGAGACCTTGGAGAGAATCCCACATTCCTTCCTCCATCCCTTCTGCATTTCTCATCAGCACAGGGGTTCTCCTCTGTCTGTGCGTGCATGTAGCACTTGGTGATCCTGCCCAGCATCAGGGCCCTATGATGCTATTACTTATTTGGTTTAAATTTTATAGGTGGGCAGGGAAGGAGGCAAGAGGGACTGATCTGGAGTGATTTCTCACATGACATAGGTGCCCTAAAAAGCACTGTACTAAACCTATGCTGAGTCCATGTTCCCTGTTCCTGCTTGCAATTTTGTTGGCCTTTGAGCTCAAACATGTTGCTGGGGTCCAGTAACTCGTGGCCCCATCTAGTTTTAAAGGACACTTGCTTATCCTTGACCTACAGGGGCTATAAGAGTCCCTTCTTCCCAGCACTTGCATCCCAAATGGAAAGTTCACCTGTTTTGCAATGGAAAGACATCTGCCAAGACACAGATTCCCTGCATTTAAGCGATGTTCAAGCTCAGTTCTCCTGAGACGTGTCCCTCAGGCAGAGGTTGCAGTCAGCTTCTAAAGACGGGTGCAATTTCCTGGGAGACCTGTCTTGTGTGTAATGTGTAGCTCCCATCCCTTAGACCCATCTCTTTTACAGAAAAACCACTTAAAGCATACAAAGACACACAAGACACATAGACATGCACTGAAAGATAGAAGCAGCACCTTGATTTACTGTGGGACTAGAAACAGTATATAACCTCCTTCTCTACATCTCTCTGCTTTTAAAGCCCAAGATACCTTCCTGCCAGCCCCCTGCTTTCCAACAGCTGGCAGGGTAGTAAAGGTCAAATGACAGAGCAAGCTGGGAGATATGCAAAAGTTAAGCCATCTTTTTGCTGAAGTCATGTTTGAGTTCCTGCAAAATAAATAAACAAAGAAATATATGTTAAAAATACCAAGGCACAGAGGAGATAACGTTATACAAAGATGCCCTCTGCCGGTCACAAGCCAAAGAAACACCATCCACCTGAGCTCTATGCCACTGATTTGCAACCTCCCTCCCTACTTTCATAGGTGAACCCCTAAAAATGTTCCCTATGGAGGGAAATGTGGTGTAAAACTTAAATTCAGTGTTTTTTCCAATGACAGATGAAGTGTTCTAGCAGGAAACTACTTGCAAGGCCAGTCCAACCACCTGCCTCCTTTGTTTTGGATCTTATGACTCTTGGGTAAGTCAAATAGCTTGAGTTAAAATCCAATAGGAAAACAAAAGCGTCAAGAGAAACGTTCTGCCAGGTCGGCCACCTGAACTGACTCCCCAGCTGCCTGGACGTAATATTAGTGGTGAGATCACAGGGCCAGGGAAAAAAAGGGACACATCCCCATTATTTGAACCTGGCTTTGCTGTAATGGTTAACTTTGCAGGCAGCTGAGACACAGTCAAGTCCCTGCAAGTTGAAAACAGCTCTTGCAGTCAATACTATGAGCTGAAAACTATTTGAGGCACTAATCAGTTCAGAGCATGTTACTCTCTCTGTTTTAAATAGCAATGTTATTTAATTAAAGCTATGATTTTAAACAATTTCTAAGAAGCACTGGGAGCTTGCTCAAATGATACAAATTGCAGATTTCAGACCTGTTAAGTCTATTAAAACAATGCAGATCTATTGCACATACACACACTAGTATCAGCTCAACTCTTTCTTGTATCAGTATAATTCCTGCTAGTGCAAATCTCTGATTTAATTGACTGACTGGGAATTAAATCAGCATGAACTGGATTCAGCGCATTTGTGCTGGGTATTTGTGTTGATCAAAACATTTTGAAACATTTAAAAACAATGTCATTGGATTAGAATTCTCCACTGACAGAAACAAGGTCTTAAGAGACACAATATAATAATCTTGGACACTAAAGAACAGTGTTTGCAGTGAGTGGGCAGCCCTCTCCTTCCACTTCATTCTTTTCCACTGAAAATGAACCCTGTCTGCAAATGAACCCTTCACAGTCAGGGAAGAGTTCTGTACATGTTCTCCTAGTGCTGCGACTCTAGGAGAATTGACAGGCTGCAACAATTACTTTATCTTTGGGACACATGTCCTGCTGGCCAGGGACTCTAGCCAGGAGCTATGCTGAAAACCAACTTGTCCATGAGGATGCTGCTCTTTTTCCATCCTCAAGTTTAGTGGAGGATTAACAGTGATATCAACAGAATCGGGTGTTGGAGGTTGTGCCAACAACCAACCCCCTGCATCATATACCCACAGGGGTCTTTGTGTCCCATCGCCCTCCCTGGTATTGTTAGGGGTCACCGTGTGGTCTGCTCAGCTGGTGAATATCTTTGGGATTTATTTTCATGCATGATACGCTCTGGCAACTCTAGGTTCACCTGGGAATGGCACAAAGACTGTGTTCTACCTCTCCACTACAGCCATGGCCGGGATCACACGAGCTTTGCGGAGTAGCTAAGGGGTCCCACACTGAAACGGTGCTGGCTGTACGTGGTTCTGCTGCTTCACCAATATGAAGGCTTTACTGAAGCTGGACCTGCAGGTCTTTCCTAATTTGTGCTTCCCAGGAAGCAGCCTGTTTTACTGGGAGAGCTGGAAAAAGCTCAGATCTCTCTCTTCAGCATTTCATACACCTGGTATATACCTAGCCGCCTCACACCAGGCAAGGCTACTGCACAGACTTCTCCCCAAGGTAGGAAGCGTTCTTTCCAGTCTTCTTTAGGGTTTCCAATAAGGTGTCAACGTTGTGCTCCGAGTCAATGCACACCTTCTTGTTGGGCAGGTCAATATCAAACTGGACACCTACAAAGGAAAGTAAAATAATTTGACACAGCTAGAAGCAGCCAAGTGGTGTGAGCACATGGGAAGCTCACCTTCATACATTTGTGCTCCCAAGGCCAACAGACAAATTTATGTGTGCCTGCTGCCAGCAGAGCCTGATGCCACCACCAGCCAGCAAAACCAAACTGGCGTCCTGCCAGCAGTGGTATGAAGGAAGCCAGATTTATAGATCTGCACCAGGCACCACAGCTTCTCAACTGCTTTTGTCTGCTCACACCACCTTGGATCAACACAATCACTCATGCAATAACCAGAATGACTTGGGTTTAAACCAACCACTATAATCTCCAACTAGCTCAGCCTGTGCTGTGGTTTAGCATGGATAGGGACTAATGAGGGAGTTAGCGTAGGGGTTAGAACAGGGTCAGGACAGGTTTCCTCAGTGGTGATACCAGTTAACAGCAGGAGGAAAAAGGCATTCCCCATGTGGATTTCCCAGTAGCTAATAAGGGTGAGCCACTCTCAGCCCAGTGAAAGGAACTGGACATGAAGTGTCTACCCAGCCACATATTTTCAGAAAACTCATAGGTATGTATCAGCTTTGAGAGCTCTGCCACATCATCACATGAGGCTGATATTGGCCAGTGTGTTGAAGAGTGATGGAGGTGCTGACAACCACACACAGAAAAAGTAGGATCACCACAGCCTGATCATGGGGTGTGGAAGAAGTTGCAAGACCTTCACCTTGGTGACTGAAAGCTCTTCTCATGTGGTGAGGACAGAGGAGCAGGATGACAGGTCCTCGCAACTGGTGAGTACAGGCTAGATCCTTCTCTCGGTAATGCCAGTGTAAAGGAGGCACGGGTTAGAATTTTCCAGGCGGTATTAAAAACAGGCTATGTAGGCAACCACCCAGTGCTCTGCTCAGCAGCTCTTCACTGTGACTGCTGATGACACATCTATGGAAGCACCACAGATACCCCAGGCCTCCTTGGGAACACCGCTCAGCAGGACATCCACCTCCCTTCTGGTAGGCTGAGTGGGGTTTAAGTGTTGTTCCCAGAGGGTTAAGGATGAGGCCCTGCTGAGTCAGAGACACCTGCAGCCGTGGCAGCTCCTCTCTCTCTTGACATTCCTCCAAGGGTCACAAGAGTCCTGCCAACAACCAGCGACTCGTTGCTGACTAAGTGGCAGGCTTGGACCAGAGTGGGGAGCAGAGGCTTCCAACCAGCCACTTTCAGCTTTCATCTACAGCACTACCCTCGCAAGACAGAGGACCCCAGGGCTGTGACGTCCTCCCTGGAGCTGGCGTTGTTCCGGCAAGCTGGTTGTCACACACCCAGCACTGACTCACCTCCCAGCTTGTGCAGGACGCGGGTGACGGCATTGGAGCAGCCTTCACAGGTCATGTCCACAAAGAACTCGTGTTTCTGAAAAGTGGCAGACGAGGAGTCAGGGAAGGTACAGCTAGCGACATACCATGCGCACTCATCCTCCACACTTTTTCCTTGAAGTGGGTTTAAATCCTCCCCAACCAAAAGGTCCACACATGCCAGTAGAGGATCCCCAGCAAAACCAAGCGCTCTTAGTGCTGCTCCCTATGGTGCCCTTGTGCTGTCCCTCACAGCGTAACCCCAGGGGTCTTTGGGGACTGCCTGGCCCCTGCTCAGAGCAGGAGCACTGTCAGCGCGGGTGGTTGGACTCCGCTGGACTCCCTCCACTTGCCTCCATCCTGACTTAGTCTGCAAGGTTTTTGGTGCTTGCCCATCCTATTCTTCATGTGTCTACAAAGCCTCTAGTTCCCAACATAATACACTCATAAAAATAGCAACAAAACAAAAAATTAAGGAACATTAGTGCTGTTTTTTCATTCCATCCCTCCACTGGGGCCTCAGCGTTATCTTCATACTTGTGAGAGATACCGGGTCAACATTATGTGCTTGCCTGTAACACTAAGCATCGCGTTCAACCTTTAGCACCTGATGGATCCTAATTTCCTTTTCTTGCACATGCTTTTTACTTTCCTTAAAAAAGAAAAGCTGTTTGTTTATTTATTTATTTGCTTGTTTGTTACTTGCAGCCGATTATTTTTTTTCAGAACGACCTTTGCCCCCCCTGCGCATTGAAACCCTCACTGGCACAATTCACCCTGGAGTTTGGGAGCAGCTCGTTGCCCATAGGATTTTCCAGAGTAATTATAATTTTTCTGATTTTTATTTCCCAAATGCCCTGCGTGCTCTGGGGGCCGGTGTGCGGGAAGGGGGCCGCGGGATGGGGCAGGAGGGGTCCCAGCGCAGGGTCCCGCACCCCGGGCCGTCCTGTGCGCCCAAGCCCCGCTGGCTGGGGGACCCCGCCGGGGGCTCCCGGTACGGGCAGCGCCCTCCTGCCCCACCACCTCCCCCGGCCCCACACAGGCCTCCCCCGGCCCCCGGCCTGCCGCGACGCCCGACCCAGCCGGGCCCAGGCGCTGCCCAGGGCCGGCCGATGGCCGCGATGGGCCGCCCCCGCCCGCGCCCCCCCGGCCCGGCACTCACCGGCATGGCGGAGCGCGGCGGCGGCTCCCGGCTCTCGGCGCGGCGCGGAGGAAGGGGCGGGACGTGCCCGGCTCCCGAGCGCCGGCCCCGCACAGCGCCCCCGGGGCCGCGGAGAGCCCGGCAGCCCCGCACCGCCCCAGCCCCGGGGAACCGGGGCAGCGGCGGGGCGGACCACGGCCCCTCTCGGTAACCTCACACGGGCGGGACCACGCCGGCCGCCTTCATCTCCCACCCCGCAGCTCCAGCCAAGACGGGTTTCAGGTTTTGCAACGCCACCCGTGGGCTCACCGGGGTGGGCTGCAGAGAAGCCCGGGCAGGGCAGCGAGGCCGGAGGCGGCTGCACAGAGAAGGTTTCAGCACACCAGGAGTTTTGGAGCTGGTGGCTTCTGTTTGCACTGACACGAATTGGCATCAGCCATGGGATGCGGGTGTTCAGACACTCTTTGGCCTGTTCTTCACACTGGCCAAACTGCTTTTAGTAGCCTTTTGGGAATGGCATTTAATTTTTAGGAGGATTTTCTTGCTGAAATGCGGCCCCACTTCTCACGGTTGTGTTTCTCTTCCCGTTCTGATCCTAAAACGCCGCCAGTCCTTGTGAGGAGATGCCGCGGGGCTGCGGCTGGACCTGTGTCTCTGGGCGAGGATGAAGCCCGAGGTGGGAGGAGGGCTGAGGCCATTGTAAGGCGTGAGATGCCAGAAAGGGTTAAGGAGAAAGTGGTGGAGAGTTTGTACCCGGTGTGGATCCCCAACTGCTGCCAGCACCTGCCCGTGCCCGGCTGAGGATCAGCACAAAGTGGCAGTGGAAGGTGGGAAGGCTCATAAAGATGGGGCACGAGGCTTGAGGGTTGGCTGGGCTGCTTCAGAAACCTTGTTACTCTCTTGTTTTTCAGGTTTTTGAGATTTACTGGCTTAGGAGAGCTCTGGTAGACTAGATTATTGAATGAGGTAGGTTTGGGGGGGGGTGTCTCAACTTCAGAGTAGGATGAGAGAAAGGATGGTGGTCCCTGAAGATGTTTGTGTGTCTGCTTTGAGGTGGTTTGTTGTTTTGTTGGTGGTGAAGAGCTCACAGAGCTGCTTGGGCGGTGGTATTTCCTGACCCTATGCTGGGCTTCAGCATCTTTCTATTAAGAAGCATAATGTGTAGCAGGAAAAATAACTGGGGTGTTTCTGGTTATTTGCTAGCACATCAACTAGAGCTGCATCCTGGGATGTTGGCTGGCCTTGGCTAACCCTTCCCCTCGCACTGAGCTGATGCTGAAGAGGCTGAGCCCCTGCCAGGAACACTAAGCAGAATGGTTTCACATCCTGTAGTATTCTAGTTAGGCTGATGACACTGCTCTGCCTAAGATGGGACACATCTTTAAGGTTCCTAGTGTCTCGTCTCTGACATGGCCATGGCTAAGTTTTAGCGCAGAGATAAGAGAAGTGATGCTGGGTGGCTGTGAACAACATTAAAAGCGATTCTCCTTGTTCTTGATAGGTTTACGGATCCTGTTATTGTGCATCCTCTTTTATCTCCAGAGTGCTTTTGGAATAACAAATCTGATGTTTCACTTGTACCTCCTTATCCTTGGGACCAATGTCCTCTGATGCTCCAGTTGTGTTGGTCCCTTCTCACTGCAGGGGGCTGGACTAGATGGCCTTTGAAGGTCCCTTCCAACCCAAACTGTTCTATGATTCTATGATGCAAATGCCTTTCCTTCTGTTGCATGGGTGGAGTGAGGCCATTCGTTTTCATGCCCATAGGGACCTTTTGTTGTACTGACCGTTTTATAAAAGAGGCATTACCCATTCCTCTGTTGCTCTGGGAAGAGGTGCCTGGGGTCCCCATGGCAGAGTTTATTTTGGACGGCTCTAGTGTTGGGTCACTGGTCTCATGTTAAACTTTGCAAAAGTTTGCGCTACTGATTTATGAACTGGCAGATTGCAATGTGGCTTAGTCTATAAATAGCTGGGGTGTGTGGGGGGAAGGATATTAATGCTGAGCATGGCCCCGTGCCAGTTCACTGTATCTCTAGCTGCAAGGCATAGCCAGGGGGATTTAGGCAGCATGCAGGGATGTGGTGGTGGTGGGGAAGGAAGTCACTTTTATAGGGTGATATACATCTCTGACTGCTCTGTGTCATACATTTGGGATGGGACGTGACACAAACAAATGGAAAGCCATGGCCGTCTGGGAGCTGGCTGGCTCAAGCAGACTGTCTGAGTCCTGCCCCCCCTCTCTGCTCGGGCTTCCTAGACCAGCACCTGCTGGCAAGGAAGGATCTGTGACCCTCAAAGCCTTTCTCCTCCTTTGCAGGACTACTTGGGCATTGCAAGGTGGGTTAGAAAATGTTCTTGCTTGGCTTGTCTTTCCTCTGAGGCAGATGATCCACCTGTCTGCTCTGCTCAGAAGTTGTGAAGGAAAAGCAGCCTCATGAGCATCCTGGGGATGGGCAGGGGAAGCCAGCCCGTGTTTCTCTAGCCTGGAGATGGTGACCACCATCTTCCACCTTGCATGAGTAGCTGGGCTGGTTCCTGGTGGAGGTGGAGGCGGCCTCAGCTGCAGCCTGCACGGGAGCCCTGTCGTGTGGAAAGCTCCTTTTGTCCACCCCCACCGGTGATTTCTCTCAGGTCAGTTATCAATTCTGCCAGGACCGTGGCTGCCTTGGCCTCCTGCTCAATGAGCACCCGTGGTGCATGTGAGGCTGTGACAGGCTGGAGGAGGCACTGCCATCAAGGGGGAGCCCATGGCCTGTTCACGGTTTCGGGCCTGCAGCCCCCGCCCCGTGGGGGGCCGGAGACTGGCTGCCCCGTGTTTGGGGAGGCAGCAGCATGGTCCGCCACGCCACGCGGCCGCCATGTCGGGGACCGTCCCCTTCCCTCCAGCAGGGGGTGGTGCTGGGCGCGGAACACCGCCCCTCGTGGCGGGCTGCCTGTCCCTTTAAGAACGCTGGAGGTGGCCTGTCCGTCAGGACCCGCCGCGCTCTCCAATTGGCCGCCGCGCTCTGCGCCGCACAGAGGGGGCCGCCCCGATCTATAACGGGGTTTACCAGCACCTTCTCAAGGGCGCTGCCGTGCGGCTCAACCACACTACGGCGTCAGGCCTACCCGCCCTTCGCTCCTGGTAGCGCAGGTACCGTCGTCCTATTGGCTACAGAAAAATCCATCAGGTCTAGTCCCACCCCGACGGCGGGAGTGCCACCGCCCATTGGTTCTGCTAGGTGTCGATCACTCTCACTGTCCCGCAGAGCCAGGCCGCATGGTTGGTGGGCTGAGCTGCCCCTCAGCTCTCCGCCCGCTGCTTTTCCCGCTGCGGACCAACTAGCATCCGAGTGAAGGCAAACGCCGTTCTCTGATTGGCTCAGCCGTCTCCCGCTGGGGTAGGCTGCGCGCCGGATATATCTAGCCGGCGGCAGAGCACG